>NC_053028.1:31908375-32100012 GCF_003073215.2 Triticum urartu | reverse complement strand
CTAGTATAGAAATAAACAACCGGATATTCATACACTACATATAATATATATACTCCCTCCGTTCCGAATTACTTGTCGTAGATATGGATGTATCTAGATGTATTTTAGTTCTAGATACATCCATTTCTGCGACGAGTAATTTGGAACGGAGGGAGTAGCAAAGAAGTCCCAAACCAAACATTTGCATTAATAACTAAGTGAAAACCTTAACATAATAGTCTAACAAAAATGAAGTTTCTTAGATTGAGACTTGACAACAGAAGACATAAAATTAGCCTTGCATAGAGGCAAACTCGCCATGTTGCCAATAAAAGTAAAGCTATCCATACCAGATGTCATTGTGCAATTTCTTCCACCATGTTCAAAAGCCTCTCTCACTTGTTCATTTTGCCAAAAGAAAGACATAACAAACTTCCATAGAGGCAAACTCGCCATGTTACCAAAGTCCTAGAAGACACTACAAGATAAGAAAAATGGATTTGTAATTCAATAAATCTAGTTGCGACATGTGAATATATTCAAAATAAAAAGCCTGCAAAAATAGAGATGGTTAGATGAAACATACCAATAGTGCGCTAAAGAAAATCACAAGTCAGATGGAACATACCAATAATGCGCTAAAGAAAATGACGAGGCAAATGCCCTTTCCGAGACTTCATTGCAGCAAATGTTGGAATAATACCATCAACTGACTTGACTAACTCCCGCTAGGTGTAACATATCATCAAGTCATTGAACCACTCATTACTGATCTTGCTACACAATTTATTCTTGATAATCGTCCAAATTCAGTACGATGAAATTTATTCAGATCTGGTTGCATTCACTAGTAGAAAACGGGCCTATTGTCCCGGTTCATAAGGGCCTTTTGTCCCGGTTCCAGAACCGGGACTAAAGGGTTGTTACTAATGCCCTGACCCTTTAGTCCCGGTTCTAACCAGAACCGGGACAGATGGGCCTCCATGTGTCCTGCGCGCTGAGCCCGGGCAGGAGGGCCTTTGGTACCGGTTGGTTCCATCAACCGGGACCAATAGGCCTCCATGCGTCAGCATTTCTGTGACTGGGGTTTTTGTTTTTTTTAAGGGAGGGGGGGGGGGTTGGGGGTTTTGGGGGTTAATTTAGGTGTTTCATATATTGTGTTAGCTAGCTATAATTAATAGAGAGAAGTGTCATCTCTTATGTCCGTGCTTGGTCGACGCTACGTACTATACATACGTATAGAGAGGACTAGACACGCTAGATAGCTAGTAAGCAAACGAAGGAAACCGAAGATGTCATGCATGAACATATATGCATACAGAGAGAAGTGATATCGACCACCTCTCCTTCTCCGAGAGATTGGTCGAACAACAAGTTCTGGTATATCTATCCGACACTACCGGCTACATATATACAATAATTATCTCTTACAAATATAATCATACGGACGCATGGTCCACATAGTATTCTCCGTCTTCAGCGATCACGTGGTCAAGAAAGAATGCCGCAAATTCCTCTTGAATTTCTCGCATGCGAGCTGGTGCTAGGAGTTCATCCCGCTTCCGAAACATCTAATTTGAAGAAGGGGGTCAATACACATATATATATATATATGAATGAATGAAACTCAACACAAATGATTGTAATAAAATAAAATTGTGAATATTGTTATTTACGCACTTCATATTGTTCGTCAGAGTACCCGCCCCGCTCACAGGTCGTGTGGCGGATGGACTCGCAGACGTAGTATCCACAGAAATCATTCCCTTATTCCTGCCACAACCACTTTACAAAAAATAGAGGTCAATCAAACTGATAAGCAAGAATGCTAAATGGTATTGATGAAACTAGCGCTTGAATCACTAGGAGATGCGCGGAACATGCTACTATAGTACTTACTTTCGGGTGTCTAAATTCCAACTCCTTCGGCAGTCCCGAAACTTTTCTGGTGAATTTGTGTTGCTGATATGGTGGATAATGATCGATTTAACTTACTTCTTGAGGATTTCAGTCATGTCCGCATACTCCTGGGGATCTTTTCGTTTAGAGTCCAAGACAGTTACTACTCCCTGCTCAAGCTTAATCTCTAGGAGAATATAGTGGTACCTGCGCACGCATGCATAACTCATCAATTACATTACTATAATCTGGACTAATATATAAGGGAAACCGAATATGCACAAGGCAGTAACACTCACTTGAAGTTGTAAGGAAAGAGTATTATATCTTTGTTTTCATTTATTTTGAATGATCGTAGCTAGTTGGCCTCGGTATCTTCGGGACGATGTTCAACCTCAGTTGCATCTATGAAATATGTGTTAACGAACCCAATATCACCGATTTGTCTTTTCTTCAATTCGGCGATCTTCAATCTGCATAATATAGTGAGGATAATTATAAATACATGCAATGAAAGAGATGAGTTATATAGAGAGACTTAATGACAGAAGTAGTAGTACTTACAGACAGTAGCAGGTGACCGTTGTTTTATCGAGGGCCAATTGATTGAAAAACTGATAGAACTCCTCAAATGGAATAGGCAACAGTTCAATTCCAACGAGGTCATGCTCCGGTTTAACTCTCGCATACAAAGTACTCCTCCCCCCAGACTCTCTGTAGATTTTCAAGTACCAATCATGCAATCTTTGCATCATCGTTGTTAAAGATTTTTCATCTTTGACGAGAGGCTTACCGTACTCGTATCTGTGTATCTGCACCTCCATGGGATCATAATGTACATCGTCGGGCAGGTAATCGTCAACATTGCAATAACCGGGCACCATCCTCGGATCGACGATGTCGCTAGGCACCTTGAGCGGGGGGCACGATTGCTTCGCTTGTTCGCCGAGCTGGGCAATTTGTTTCCCAGCTGCTCGTCGTTCTTTCAGCCTTTGATCACTGACTGTACTTCCCGACCGCTCCGCTTCGACCCATGTCTTTGCAATAATGCGCTCATAGTTGCCTTTCGGCGGAGATTTGGGTGGTTTTGCCAGGGCAGCCAGAGTGCGCTTCACTTTCACCGGATCTACCTTCTCCTCCGGAGGTGGATGTCTCTTTGCTTTCAACCCTGGAAACCAGTCATCCACTTCGGTTCGCGCGATCTTCGCATTCTCCTCCGGGGTCCTCTCGTATGGTAACTTCTGTGGACTCTTCAGAGAAGGACCGAATCTGTATGTCCTCCCGCCTCTGGCTGTACTGCTAGACGCCGGCCGAACAGACGGAGCGGATGTCTTCTTGACTTGCTTACGAGGCGGAGGAGAAGGACTACGACACGCCGGAGCAGCTGCCGAAGCGGCGACGGGTCTCTTCCGCCCTTGCTGACGAGGCGGAGAAGGAGGAGGCTGGCTGCTCGAGCGCGCCGGCGCAGGCGGAGAAGGAGGCGGAGTGCCGCCACGCGCCGGAGAAGGAGCCGGCCGAGGGCCCTGATTGTCACTCGCTGGAGGAGGAGGCGGTGGAGGAGGCGGAGTGCCCTGACTCGCCGGAGGAGGAGGAGGAGGCGGAGGCGTCCAGTTCGGAAGGTTGATGAGCTCCTTCCGCCATAGGCATGGAGTCTTCAGAGAAGAACCCAGCCGAGTCTCCCCTTCTCCGGTAGGGTGGTCAAGCGGGAGGTCCTCAAATCCCTCCGTTATTTCATCCACCATCACCTTAGCACATCCTTCTGGAATCGGTCGGCAGTGAAAAGTTGCGCCGGGTTCATTAGGAAAAACAGAGCCAACAGCCGCCTTGACCTTCATATTAATCCATTGCGTCATAAGGTGGCAATTTTGAGCCTCCGTGATAGCATCCACGGGATAGCTGGCAGGAGCCGTCAAGACAAGCTCCGGCTAAAGCAGCTCGGTGGAAGCCATGCTGCTTCTCCGCTGAGATGGCGGGGTAGCTTCAGGGGAAGCTTCGGCAAGTCGTTCGCTGCGATTTGCTTCTCGTTCCTCTATCGCTTGTACCCTTGCATGCAGCGCCTGCAGTCCGGTCTGCTGCAATTTTTTCCTCCTCTCGTGGCTTTTGTAACCGCCTGCGTCCGGAAACCCAGCCTTCCACGGAATGGAGCCTGGCGTGCCTCGTGTCCATCCAGGGTGCTCAGGATTTCCGAGGGCCTCTGTGAGCTCGTCGTTCTCTCTGTCTGGAAGGAACGTCCCTTTCTGCGCTGCAGCGATATAGTACCAAAGCTTCTTCAAGGGTATGTCAAGTTGCTTGTCTGTCCAAATGCACTTCCCTGTTACAGGGTCCAAGGTTCTGCCAGCCTCGAAGAACCAAGTCCGGCAACGGTCTGGCCAGTTCATTGTCTCTGGTTCGATCCCTTTTTCAACCAGATCATTCTCAAGCTTGGCCCACTTAGGCCGGGCTACGAGGTAGCCACCTGACCCCGTGCGATGGTGAAGCTTCTTCTTCGCAGCATTTATCTTGTTTGTCGCCGACATCTTCTTACTCTTTTCCGATGTCTTGTTGGCCACAAATGTGGGCCAGTGATCTCTGATCTTCTAATATCTGCCCTTGAATTCTGGTGTCTCTTTTTTCTCGACAAACCTATTCAGCTCTTTCTTCCACCTCCTGAATAGGTCTGCCATCCTCTTAAGAGCAAAAGACTTGATTAATTGCTCTTTAACTGGCTTCTCCGGATCATCCTCTGGGGGTAGGGTGAAATTTGACTTCAGCTCAGTCCAAAGATCATTTTTCTGCATATCATTGACGTAAGACACCTCAGGGTCTTCTGTAGCCGGCTTTAACCATTGCTGGATGCTGATTGGGATCTTGTCCCTAACCAGAACCCCGCACTGAGCAACAAATGCGTTCTTTGTTCGGATGGGTTCAATCAGTTGGCCGTCGGGCGCGATTGCTATGATCTCAAACCTTTCATCCGAGCTCAACTTTTTCTTCGGGCCTCGTCTCTTTACCTCAGTTGTGCTCGATCCGAAGGGCTAGAAAAAAGAACAAAGACTCAATTAATATGTGTACATACCAAAACAATGAATGCATTAATTAGCTAGTCACCACAGGATTAACTAATATATATACCTGGCCGGACTCGGTTCGGTCACCGGAGCCGTCATCACGGTCTCCTTCTTGCACCGGCATTGGGTCACCGGAGCCGTCCTCATGTTCTTCTTCTTGCATCGGCATTAGGTCACCGGAGCCAGCTTCTTTACCCTCTCCTTCCAGACCATCAGTGTCGTTGAGAAAGAACGAGACGACATCACTTCCTTCTGCGATTATGTCCCTCAACAACGCTTCTTTTGCTTCGTCTCAGGCGGTGTCCATAGTTTCTACAAATATTTACAATATGGCAATTATTATTCAAACATGACAGATGGATATATTAGTGGCAAACGTAGAACTAGCTAGCTAATCATAGTAAGGAATCATATATATTAATTAGTGGCCTCGACGCTGCTTCTCTAGGGTTTAGGGTGGCCTCGACAACGCTTTAAGGGTTTGGGGTGGCCTCGAGAACGCTTCAAGGAGGGGGTAATATCGACCCCCCCCCCCCCACGTGTTGAAGCTATCGGGAGGGGGTATATCAACAACGACGACACTACATCTATGTCCCTCGACGACCCTCGTTCCCGATAAAAAAAAGAGGAAGAAGAAGAAAAAAAAGAGGAGAAGAAAGAATAGAGGAGAAGAACTCCTCTATTCTTTCTTCCCCTCTTTTTTTTTCTTCTTCCTCTTCTTTTTTTATCCTCTTCTTCCTCTCATGTTCGAGAGGATCGCCGAGGGGTCGGGAGGTTGCCTAGTGTCAAAGGATTCAACAAAACCATGTCTTCATCATTAGGCGAAAGTAACAGGTGCATGATGGTACGAAGCTCTCCAAAGTTATTTTGGAACGGAGTCCCAGATAGGATAATTCGCTTTTTGGTACAAAGTTCAGCAAGAACCTTCCAAATATCGTTATTTGGAAGGCCTTTGCTGAAATTCATACAAAAAGGCAAATTATCCTATCCGGGACACCATTCCAAAATAACTTTGGAGGACTTCGTCATGCCCTGGTTACTTCCGGCTAATGATGAAGCCATGGATTTCTTCAATACTTTGACACAAGGAAACAACTCTCGACCCCTCGGCGATCCTCGACCCCTCGAACCCTCGACCCCTAGACGACCCTGGAACCCTCGACCCTCAATCCCTAGACCCTATAGAACCCTCGAACCCTCGACCCTGAAACCCTCGACCCTTGACCCCTTAACGACCCTCGACCCTCTACCCTAGTTCCCGACCCTCGACCCCTCGGCGATCCTCGACACCCTCGTTCCCGATAAAAATTAAGAAGAAGAAGAAGAAGAAGAAGAAAAAAAGAGGAGAAGAAGAAAGGAATATCTAGAGGAGAAGATCGAAGAAAAAAAAGAGGAGAAGAAGAAAGGAATAGTGGAGAAGAAGAGAAAATAGAAGCACTATTCCTTTCTTCTTCTATTTTCTCTTCTTCTCCACTATTCCTTTCTTCTTCTCCTCTTCTTTTTCTTCTTTTTTCTTCTTCTTATTTATTTCTCCTCTTCTTTTCCTCTCCTCTTCTTCTTTCTTTCCTCTTCTTATTTTCTTCTTTCCTATCCTTCTTTTTCTAAAATTGTAACTTTTGCATATATAAAACTTTTCTAAAATTGTAACTTTCTATATAAAACTTTCCTATCGGGAGGGGGTTATATCGACCCCCCCCCCTCGTGTTGAAGAAAATGAAGAAGACATAAAAAGAGGAGAAGAAGAAAGGAATAGAGGAGAAGATCGAAAAAAAAGAAGAAAAAAAAGAGGAGAAGAAGAAAGGAATAGAGGAGAAGAAGAAAAAATAGAATTATTCTATTTTTTCTTCTTCTCCTCTATTCCTTTCTTCTTCTCCTCTTCCTTTTCTTCCTCTCCTCTTCTTCTCCTTTTTCCTCTTCTTATTTCCTTTTTCCTCTCCTAAATATATAAAACTTTTCTAAAAATGAAAGTAACCTAAAATGTACTAAATCAGAGAACATATATAGATAATCCTTTTCTAAATATTTAAATCTAACTTTTGCATATATGAACATATATACACAAAGAGGCAATATACACAAGCATATATAATATATAAAAAACAAGGGAGGGGCGCCGGCCGGACCAACGGGCAGGGCGACGTCGACGGGCGGGCCGGGGCGACGGCGACGGGCGGGGCAGGGGCGACGGCGACGGGCGGGGCAGGGCGACGGCGACGGGCGGGCCGGGGCGCGCGACGCGCGTCGGGGCAGGGCGGCGATCGGCGACGGCGTCGGGCGAGGGCACGGGCGACGGCGAGCGGGCGGCGACGGCGACCTCGGGCGGCTAGGGGAGGCGACGGCGACGTCGGGGCAGCCAGCGTCGAGGAGCAACGCAGCAGCCTGGCGGCGTTTGGAGAGAAGAATGGCGGGTGGGGGAAAATTCCTAAGTGTTTGGTTATATAGGAAATGTATTGGTCCCGGTTCGTGGCTCAACCCGGGACCAATGCCCCCCTTTAGTCCCGGTTGGTGCCAGCCATTGGTCCCGGTTGGTGAGGCGAACCGGGACCAAAGGGGTCCATTGGTCTCGGTTGGTGCGTCGAACCGGGACCAATGCCCCCCTTTGGTCCCGGTTCTTCCCACCAACCGGGACCAATGGCCTTGTGCTGCCCCGCGCCCAAAAGTTTAGTCCCACCTCGCTAGTTGAGAGGGCTCGGGAGTGGTTTATAAGCGCTGCTGCGCCCACCCTCTCGAGCTCCTCTCAATTGCAGGCTTTCGGGCCTAATCTGTCACTGCAATGCTTGTGGGCCTAATGGGCCTGCTGCGGGCCTGAATCCGGGCCCATGGTTGGGTTTCTAGTCGTATTCAGGCCGTGGTGGCCCAGTAGGTGGCATTTTTTTTTCTTTGCTATTTTTTTCATTTCTACTTAGAACTAAATACTTATAGTTTTGTAGTGATTTCTTTTTTATTTTAGGTCACAAAAATTATAAAATTTCTGTTAGTGCCATTAGTTTTAAAATTAGAATAGTTTAAATTTGAATTTTCTAAAATTTGTGTGAATCACTAGTTTATGAATAACTTTACTATAAAAATTGATTTTTGAGTCATTCTTTTTCCTGCTATTTAATATTACTGCTATTTTTTTCTAGTTTTTTTGTTTTGTTTTCTGCATTATTTATTTCCTTTTGTTTTTTGCTTTATTTTTTAATTCTTTTTGCTTTTAGTTTTAGAAAAATTATAAACTTTCTGTTAGTGCCATTAGTTTTCAAATTTGAAAACACTTTTTTAGTTTTTTTTGTTTTCTTTGTTGCTTTATTTATTTTATTTTGTTTCCACTTACAACAAAATACTTATTGTTGCTATTTTTATTTTTTTTTCCAGTTTTTTTTTGTTTTCTGTATTATTTATTTTCTTTTGTTTCTTGCTTTATTTTTTAATTATTTTTGCTTTTAGGTCAGCAAAATTATAAACTTTCTGTTAGTGCCATTAGTTTTAGAAAAATTATAAACTTTCTGTTAGTGCCATTAGTTTTCAAATTTGAATAGTTAAAATTTGAATTCTTTGAAATTTGTGTGAATCACAAGTTTGTGATTAAGTTTACTAAAAAAATGAACATAGATGCACCTATAGAGAAAATTCGACCTAAATTCATAGTTTTCAAATGAACTCTGAAAAAGTTGGCATAGCATACTCGTCTGTTACAAATTTGGCATGGTATCATCATAATAGTTGCGGGAGAAAGTCTTCACTTTTTCTTCGCTTGTGTCATTTGCTTATTGTGCCGTAACCATGGATAATCTTCATCGTTTATCAGGATGCTTGGGTCAGCCTTGACATTGAAGGGAGGAATTTCATGAAACTTTTCATAATCTTCAGACATGTCTGTCTTGCCCTCCACTCCCAAGATGTCCCTTTTTTCTGAAAGAACTATGTGGCGCTTTGACTCATCGTATGATGTATTCTTTTCCTTATCTTTTCTTTTTCTCGGTCTGGTAGACATGTCCTTCACATAGATAACCTCTGCCACATCATTGGCTAGGACGAATGGTTCGTCAGTGTACCCAAGATTTTTCAGATCGACTGTTGTCATTCCGTACTGTGGGTCTACATGTACCCCGCCTCCTGACAGATTGACCCATTTGCACTTAAACAAAGGGACCTTAAAATCTTGTCCGTAGTCAAGTTCCCATATGTCCACTATGTAACCATAATATGTGTCCTTTCCCTTCTCGGTTGTTGCATCAAAGCGGACATCGCTGTTTTGGTTGGTGATCTTTTGATCTTGGTCAATCGTGTAAAATGTATTCCCATTTATTTCGTATCCTTTGTAAATCAATACAGTCATAGATGGTCCCCTGGACAACAAGTACAACTCATCACAAACAGTGTTGTCACCTCTGAGACGTGCTTCCAACCAACTACTGGAAGTCCTAATGTGTTCACATGTAATCCAGTCGTCGCACTGCCCCGGGTGTTTGGAGCGCAGACTATTCTTGTGTTCATCGACATACGGGGTCACCAAGGTAGAGTTCTGTAGAACTGTGTAGTGTCCTTGAGACCAAGAATGCCCGTCCCTGCATATTATTGAGTCCGCTCCTAGCGTGCCTTTTCCAGTCAGTCTCCCCTCATACCGCGATTTAGGGAGACCTATCTTCTTAAGGCCAGGAATGAAGTCAACACAAAACCCGATGACATCCTCTGTTTGATGGCCCATGGAGATGCTTCCTTCTGGCCTAGCGCGGTTACGGACATATTTATTTAGGACTCCCATGAACCTCTCAAAGGGGAACATATTGTGTAGAAATATGGGCCCCAGAATGACAATCTCGTCGACTAGATGAACTAGGACATGCGTCATGATATTGAAGAAGGATGGTGGGAACACCAGCTCGAAACTGACAAGACATTGCGCCACATCACTCCTTAGCCTTGGTATGATTTCTGGATCGATCACCTTCTGAGAGATTGCATTGAGAAATGCACATAGCTTCACAATGGCTAATCGGACGTTTTCCGGTAGAAGCCCCCTCAATGCAACCGGAAGCCGTTGCGTCATAATCACGTGGCAGTTCTGAGACTTTAGGTTCTGGAACTTTTTCTCTGCCATATTTATTATTCCCTTTATATTCGACGAGAAGCCAGTCGGGACCTTCATACTGAGCAGGCATTCAAAGAAAATTTCTTTCTCTTCTTTCGTAAGAGCGTAGCTGGCAGGACCTTCATACTGCTTCGGAGGCATGCCGTCTTTTTCGTGCAAACGTTGCAGGTCCTCCCGTGCCTCAGGTGTATCTTTTGTCTTTCCATACACGCCCAAGAAGCCTAGCAGGTTCACGCAAAGGTTCTTCGTCACATGCATCACGTCGATTGAAGAGCGGACCTCTAGGTCTTTCCAGTAGGGTAGGTCCCAAAATATAGATTTCTTCTTCCACATGGGTGCGTGTCCCTCAGCGTCATTCGGAACAGCTAGTGCGCCGGGACCCTTTCCAAAGATTACGTGTAAATCATTGACCATAGCAAGTACGTGATCACTGGTACGCATGGCGAGCTTCTTCCGGTGATCTGCCTTGCATTTGAAATGATTGCCTTTCTTTCGACATTGATGGTTGGTCGGAAGAAATCGACGATGGCCCAGGTACACATTCTTCCTGCATTTGTCCAGGTATATACTTTCAGTGTCATCTAAACAGTGTGTGCATGCCTGGTATCCTTTGTTTGTCTGTCCTGAAAGGTTACTGAGAGCGAGCCAATCGTTGATGGTCACGAACAGCAACGCCTTTAGATTGAATTCCTCTTGTCTGTGCTCATCCCACGTACGTACACCGTTTTCATTCCACAGCTGTAAAAGTTCTTCAACTAATGGCCTTAGGTACACATCAATGTCATTGCCGGGTTGCTTAGGGCCTTGGATGACAACTGGCATCATAATGAACTTCTGCTTCATGCACATCCAAGGAGGAAGGTTATACATACATAGAGTCACAGGCCAGGTGCTGTGATTGCTGCTCTGCTCCCCGAAAGGATTAATGCCATCCGCGCTTAAAGCAAACCATACGTTCCTTGGGTCCTTTGCAAACTCATCCCAGTACTTTCTCACGATTTTTCTCCACTGCGACCCGTCAGCGGGTGCTCTCAACTTCCCGTCTTTCTTACGGTCCTCACTGTGCCATCTCATCGACTTTGCATGCTTTCTGTTTCTGAACAGACGTTTCAACCGTGGTATTATAGGAGCATACCACATCACCTTCGCAGGAACCCTCTTCCTGTGGGGCTCGCCGTGAACATCACAAGGGTCATCTCGTCTGATCTTATACCGCAATGCACCGCATACCGGGCATGCGGTCAGATCCTTGTATGCACCGCGGTATAGGATGCAGTCATTAGGGCATGCATGTATCTTCTCCACCTCCAATCCTAGAGGGCATACGACCTTCTTTGCTGCGTATGTACTGTCGGGCAATTCGTTATCCTTTGGAAGCTTCTTCTTCAATATTTTCAGTAGCTTCTCAAATCCTTTGTCAGGCACAGCATTCTCTGCCTTCCACTGCAGCAATTCCAGTATGGTACCGAGCTTTGTGTTGCCATCTTCGCAATTGGGGTACAACCCTTTTTTGTGATCCTCTAACATGCGATCAAACTTCAGCTTCTCCTTTTGACCTTCGCATTGCGTCCTTGCATCAACAATGACCCGGCGGAGATCATCATCATCGGGCACATCGTCTGGTTCCTCTTGATCTTCAGCAGCTTCACCCGTTGCAGCATCATTGGGCACATCGTCTGGTTCCTCTTGATCTTCCCCAGCTCCCCCCGTTGCAGCATCACGGTATTCAGGGGGCACATAGTTGTCATCATACTCTTCTTCTTCGTCGTCTTCCATCATAACCCCTATTTCTCCGTGCCTCGTCCAAACATTATAGTGTGGCATGAAACCCTTGTAAAGCAGGTGGGTGTGAAGGATTTTCCGGTTAGAGTAAGACACCGTATTCCCACATTTAGTGCATGGACAATACATAAAACCATTCTGCTTGTTTGCCTCAGCCGCATCGAGAAACTCATGCACGCCCTTAATGTACTCGGAGGTATGTCTGTCACCGTACATCCATTGCCGGTTCATCTGCGTGCATTATATATAATTAAGTGTCCAAATTAATAGAAGTTCATCATCACATTAAAACCAAAGTACATACATAGTTCTCATCTAACAACATATAGCTCTCCAGAGCATCTAATTAATTAAACCATACATTGAAACTATGTAAAACATTTAAATGCGAAAACAAAGGCGATCATAATCGCAACCAAGGTAACAATTGATCCAACGGCATAATGATACCAAGCCTCGGTATGAATGGCATATTTTCTAATCTTTCTAATCTTCAAGCGCATTGCATCCATCTTTATCTTGTGATCATCAACGAAATCCGCAACATGCAACTCCAATATCATCTTCTCCTCCTCAATTTTTTTTATTTTTTCCTTCAAGAAATTGTTTTCTTCTTCAACTAAATTTAACCTCTCGACAATAGGGTTGGTTGGAATTTCTGGTTCACATACATCCTAGATAAATAAAATATATGTCACGTTGGTCCGCATAATTTTCGTAAACAATAAATGAACCAATAGTTATAAAGATAATATATATACCACATCCGAATCATAGACAGGACGAGGGCCGAAGGGGGCGGATACCAAAACCATCGCACTATATAAGATGCAATAATAAAAGTAAGAAAATGATACAAGTATCTATCTAAACATACAAGTAAGAATATTTGTCCTTTCAGAAAGAAGATAAGAACAAGAGGCTCACCACGGTGGTGTCGGTGATGAAATCGGCGCGGGTGATCGACGACGGTGAAGACGGGGGTGGGGCGTGATGGACCGCTAAATCTAGACAAATCTCGAGGAAAATGTAGTTTTGAGGTCGAGCTTTGAGAGGAGAAAGCTTAACTAGTGTGGCTCGGGCATTTCATCGAACACCTCATGTGCATAGGAGGTGAGCTAGAGCACCACACAAACCCCTCCCCTCGCCGGCCAGAGAAAAACAGAGCACTGAAGTGCTCTGCTCGCGGGCGAGGGTATATATATAGGCACCTCGTTGGTCCCGGTTCGTGGCATGAACCGGGACTAAAGGGCAGCCTTTGGTCCCGGTTCAGGCCACCAACCGGGACCAATGGTGGTGGGCCAGGAGCCAGGCCCATTGGTCCCGGTTCGTCCCACCAACCGGGACCAAAAGGTCCAGACGAACCGGGACCAATGGCCCACGTGGCCCGGCCGGCCCCCTGGGCTCACGAACCGGGTCCAATGCCCCCATTGGTCTCGGTTCTGGACTGAACCGGGACTAATGGGCTGACCCGGCCTGGACCATTGCCCCCTTTTCTACTAGTGATTGCATCCTTCAATACATATGCTCTTCTCACTTGGTCTTGAATATTAGGAGGATAATCCCAGATTTCTTTTCTCTTTCCTGGATCACGCTCGATCTCATTTGAATTAAATTCATTGGTTATGCTTCCTCTATTAAACAAAAACCATTCACATTTTCGGTTGCACACCATTCATATTTTCTGTGCTTCCTCTATTAAAAAACCCTCCTCATCTCTGTAATTTAATAAAAAAAATGATGTTAGTTGTTACACGAGTAAATAAGAAAATAAGCTACAATAAGTAACAAGTTTATAGAAACATCAACTACATGTGTGGTACATACTTCGATTTTGTAGTTTCCAGCAGCCAACAAATATAATTTTTCTCTAGTCATGATCATCCCAAACGAAACATTCCCTAAATTGAAGTCCCATGTCTATTGGTTCATTGCCAAATGAATTTTCAGAGGTAAAGAAATCATTAAACACTTTCGTATGAAAATTGATTCTTCTGGAGGATGTAGTAGTAGTAATTAACACTTCAACTAACATCATAGCACAGAGCAGCGCAGCGCTGATGCTATTTTGAGGTTGTACTTGAGGCCTTTGGTGTGCTCCAAATCGATCCCTAATCGTAATTTCCATGGAGGATTCTTTCCGGACAAACTGCCGAACCTGAATGAGACTACGAGAGGAAGGAGGGGATGAGGGACGATTAGACTTGCCTGGGCACCGACGTGCCGTGCGTCCCTCGCCGCCGCCCGTGCGTCTAGCCATCCAAGGCTAAGGCCAGCCGCCAGCCGTGCGCTCGCAGCCTGAGAAACGAACGGACGGGGAGAAGGAGAGATCGATCTGTCGATTCTGGTACGCAGTAATTTTTTTAGAAAAACGTACGCAATATTGGTGGTATGTTTTTTTTGAGCATCAGTACAGACACAAGCGTTCATATACACGCGCATACACTCACCCATATGAACGCACACACGTACACCCCACCCCTATGAGCACCTCCGAGAGACTGAGCCGGCATATCATCTTGAGATTTACGAAGTCACCGTAGGCGTCTCGTTAATAAATCCAGGAATAATGCGAGCACCAGGATTTGAACCCTGGTGGGTTGAGGATACCACTGTCCACCTAACCAACTCAACCGAAGGTTGATTCGCTATTGGTGGTATGTATTCCCTCGCGTCAATTGTTTCAACCTGGGCTGTGAACTGTGACAAACAAGGCCCAAATTGTTTTTGCCCGGGTAAAGCAGGAAACGAACAGGTTTTGCGCATTATATCTTTGTCGATCTCTGTTGTCGTCGCGCCAGCGAGCCCGTGCAAGTGCCCAGGGTCGCTGGGCGGTGCCTCCGCCACTGATTGTAAGATAATTGTTGGTAGACTTTGTCACATAAATTTTTTAAGAGTTAAATACACCACACATGCCCGAACTTATCCGGTGCGGTCAGTTTGGTGCCTAAATTTGAAAAATACACAAAAGTGATGCCGTAACTTGTCTAGGCGTTCAAATACGGCGCCTCTGGGCGTATACCGTCATATCAAGTGTCCGGGTGGCATGCCAGCGTGTCGCTGGTCCACATGTCAGTTGCTGCGGGCGCGTTGTGAGTTGTGTGTAGTTTTTTTTCAGAAATGCCTCTGAACTTTAGTTAATTCTTGGAAAAAACGTTACGGACACTGCACGCACACTATTTTTTTCTATGGGAACGCGTCTGTACTTTAATTAATTTTCACAAAAATATAAACACAAGTTGGCATGAAGTGAATTCGAACCACAGACCTGCTGGTTGCCTATCAAACAGGCGCACCAAGAGGCCACACTTTGGTTTATGTTTAAATGTTAGCAAGCAACTTATATGAACGATTCCATGTATCGCTTTGCCCATGTTTTCTACAGTTTTTTTAAAGTACTGCTTAGGGTTTTTTTGAGCAAAGTTTCTGTTTAATTTTCATGATACATAAATTTTCCCATATGAAAAAATAAAATAATTATCAATATGCAATTATTGTTTATTTTTACATCTCTATTATATTTTCATTATTGTGTAACTTGATGAGATAAACATGAGTTTTTTTCCAAAATTAATGTGGACAAAAAAGTTGAATGTATATTAAAAGTTATTGTGTAAATTTATGCTTTCTCATTGAGGACCATAAGCACGCACAATTATTGTGTATCTTCATTCTATTTTTAAAATAAACAATCATTTAAAATTGACAATATTGTATTTTAAAAACTTTTCAACATGTATTAAATTTTATTGTGTGACAATAATAATTTCTAGAACTGTACTAACACGTTAAGCGGGTTTGTAGAAATTTAAGAATAATATTACACAATATTATTTTAATATGCATTCAACATTTTCAAGAAACATGGTGAGCATTTTCTAAAATAATATGAAAATGAAAAATGAAAAATGAAAATGAATGTGAACGTGAACGTTTATTTCAGAAAATGCTCACTGTGTTTTTAATATAAGTTCAACTTTTTAATTCCACATCAATTTTAGAAAAAAATCATTTTTATCTCTTCAAAGTACACAGTGATGGAAATAAAATAGAGATATAAAATAAACAACATTTAATATTAGTAATTATTTATTTTTTCATATGGAAAAATTTATGTATCATGAAAACTAAACAGAAACTTCACTTGAAGAAAAATAAGTTAGTAACTTGGAAATAAATAGAAATAAAATTACTCCAGTAGAAGCATGTGCAGAGCGATACGTGCAATCATCTATATAAATTATTGGCTGATAATTAAGAGCAAACCAGATCGTGGCCGCCTGGTCCGCTCGATCGTCAGGCGACGAGGATGTCCCATGTTCGAATTCCCTGCATGCTTGCTTCCTGATATTTTTTGTGAGTATTAATTAAAATTAAGGGGTGTTTTTTGCAAGAATTAATTAAAATCCAGGGGCATTCCTGTAAAAAACAGCACGCGTCACGCCTGCAACCACTGACATGTGGCCCGGCAACACGCTGGCATGCCATGCGGTCACTCGATACGGCGGCATACGTCGAGGCACCATATTTGAACGCCCAGACAAGTTACGACACCACTTTTGTATATTTTTCAAGTTTAGGCACCAAACTGATCGCGCCGGACAAGTTAGGGCACCTGTAGTGTATTTAACTCATTTTTTAATGATGTGTCATAAAATAAATAAAGGAAGAGAGGAAGGTTATATGTACATAAACCAACACCCCTTGCATAAACTTCAATGTAGAATGAGAGAGCACCTTATTTATTATCTCACATTCTATTGGGCAAACTAGATACAACTCATTGAACTTGTTTTATGTTAAGGTGTTAGTTAATGACATGACATATCTTACCAAACAAGCTAACATACAAACTATTGAAGATGTCCTCAATGGTGCACGCATGAGTGGCCCATCCAGAGGGGGATCCGGCTTGCCTGCTCCCTCCCCATGCTCCCATCCGTGCACCCACTCCATCCTACGGCTGTCTTTTTCTCTTTTTTCTTTCTAATCTAATCATCTCCCCTCCCCCCCTGATTTTAAGGGGGTGGGACCGGACCTTATTTTGTTTCAATCAAACCATGCCACGTATGCGGGAGCACGGATGGGCGCACGCCGGGGGAGCAGGTAAGTCTCGTCCCCCAGAGGGTATAGAGAGAGGGAGAGTAATGGCTCACCTAATAAATACTGAAGTTAAGTAGGATCCTAATAAGCCTGCATTGATCTTTGCTGATGCGTTCTTGACATGTTTGTTGCCGCGACACATTTCATGGAACACCGATTAATATCCACAGCCAGCTCTGGACGACCGCACATGCGCATGGCACCGTGCGGTGCCGCCGTCAGTGGTGTAAACGTCAAACCCGGTACACGGGCGACGGCATGATTAACCGTCGCCATCTCGCAGCAATCATATGCAGCTACCTAGCTTCGACTGGTCATATGCTCCCTTCCTGTTTCGCTTTCCTTTGCAAGCTCCAGTAAACCAATGGAAACACTACACGGCTGATGAACGAACCTGAGGAGATTTGCAAGCCACTAAACTGTCTGATATCCACACCAAACTTTCTGTGAGTTCGTACTCAATTCGCCGTTCCTTTTCCACAGCTCGTCCCATTTGCTCTTCTGCAAACTCATACTTGTCGTGGCCATCGCGCTCTAGAACTCTTCGCATCTGAACGGTCGCAGCTAGCTGCAACACAGCAATCACAAAGTTAATGATATTTTTAGCCTTCACATACATCCCATATATTTCAGTGAATTCCTCGCGTTTGATTGTCACTGACTATTTCAAAAATTTCGTTCAGACTGTAACATAGTCATCATAATCGTACCTTTTAAAACAGGCTCACCTTATGATTTTTTAGAGGCTGAGGCTTCATTGAAGCTAGCCTATCCCAAATTGTTTGGAACTAAAGGCTTTGTTATTGTTTGTTGTTGTTTTTTAGGGGAGTTATAGTTCGTTGTTGTTTATTTGTTTTGAGGCTTCATTGAAGGACGTGAATATCTGGTTGTCGTTTCTAGGGAAGCCACACTGGATCCAACGATTGGTTCGCTCGAAAATCCTCACCCTGCAACCGTTTTCGTTCGCTACTGGAAAGCCCTCCCTGCCAACCTTTATGTCATCACGTACACAATGCCTGCTTGCCTAAAAAAACGTACACAATGCCTGCAAAGATGGACATGGGCTAGGCTCGTATTACGCTGGCAGATTCGACTAAAAAAATGGCATGCTTTGTGTTGTAAATTTGTCAAGAAAAGAGAAAAAAAACACAAAAAAGATTCCATGTTGTAGACCATAACAAAATTGCCTTTATAAGGAAAGAATAAATCAGCCATGCTGCAGAGCAAAACAATACATGTACAAAATAAAACCAAAATCAAGACTAGCATGAAATATCATCATGATATAAATTACAAAAATTGTAATAGTCACATGACAACTATGGGGGAGTTGTTTCTCTAGATCATGGCAAATTTTGAAATTTGCTTTTGGTCATCACATATCCAATTTATTAGAAAAATGTTTTCCATATAAAATTAATGGAAACCAAATGAAGAAAAGTTGTGGAAAATTCACATTAAAATAAAAATTGATGAGGAAAATTTGAATATTTTGCAATGTTATAAAAAATAAATTACCGTGGTTTATTAAATAAATTTGCCATCATATGAAGAATAAATTTGCATTAACCAAAGATGATGTACCAAAAGAATTTACCATGGTATGTACAATAATAATTGCTATGTGCAAGCAATAAAATTTGACATGGACAAAAGTAGATAAAACTTCCATGGTCCAATAGATGAAACATGTGTGCCCCCCCCCCCCCCCCCCCCCCCTCCCCAACTCATTCCAGGCATCCCACATCATAAGGAAGCAAAAAAATTCACCTAGAGTGGTCTGTTTGCAGGCTTAGGTGAAAAATGGCTAGTAATAATGTGCCCAATAGATGAAACATGTGTGGTTGCCATGCGTGCAATCATATAAAAATCACATGAGCCTATGATGCGACAATGATATGTTTGCAACATAAATGTGAATATAGAAAATAAAAATAAAATAGAAGATATTACCACACATGTGCTAGAATTGAAGAAGTCTGCACTCACACATAAGCTAATAAATGTGTTGACGCACTACTTTTGCTCCAACAAGGTTGGAGATATAAATATAGGCCCCTTACAATACTCTTGGTACCAATTTATATAGCATTACATATGTTCAAAGAGCAGAGATCAGATTGTAGTATATGAATGAGTTGTATAGGCTTGGAAGGCATGGGAAATTATTTGCTGACAATGAGGGTGGCCGATGTGATAAATTTGATCCGTTAGCCATTCTCGACACAACAGGAACTGTCACCGTATCTATATTTTGGATCCTTATTATGTGAATCAGCCCAAGAGAACCCAATCTACTAACATGGAGTCCATATGCTAGAACGTTTAAGGATCCCTAGTTCCTTCCATAATGCAACTATTTTTCTGCTAGGCATTAAGATGTAACTATAGGTACAACAATTGTTATAGTTGCCATTGTTGTTGGAGCTAGATTGTCAACATAACTATTGGCGATGCTTCACTTGGCAAACAACAACTTAAGTGCAACAGTGCTCGCATGTAGTCATTCACTTATAGAGTTGTGCAAATTTTCTTACAACCTAATATTGTATTGTCAAGTCTTCTTTGTTTCTGCAAAGATTTGCTACTGGCAGGTACCAGTGTCAGTTGTATGAATTGTTTTTTTTTGCTCTTGAGCAGAGGCGTCGTTGGCAGACAGGAGACCCATCTAATCACCGACTGATGCAAACTTACCTCTGACATTTAGTTGCTATTAGAAACAAAAATCAGTAAGTTGGGATATTTTCCAAGCACATGCACCAAACCATTGATGCACGCCCCCCTTCACCTCCTTTTCTTTCCTGTGTGTCTGGTATTTTAGTCACCCAAGCCAAAGTTTTGGAAGGCAAGAAAGTGGTTGAATGGCTCATGAGTGAGAGAGGTGTTGGATGGACGGGAAGGGCATACATGCCATAAAAATCTCTAGTAAATTTTGTTGGCTAATTCGGAATAGAAATGAGTGTTGAATAGAAAGTCTCATTTTTATACTACCAGACCATGAGATTGTACTAATATTGCTTCATGTATAAAAAAACTAATCACTGGATTGCCGATCAACATCGGTCTAATGTTGTCTAAATAGATACCAGTCTTCGTCTATCTTGCCATCCTATTTCATGGTAGGAACTCAAGGTAGGCAAGTTGTGGCCCAGTAGTAGGGAGATGGCAGTGGTGTCGCATTTCGATGGGCAAAATGAGCTATACACCACAAAATCCTAATGGTGTGGTTCAAAGATAATTATGAATATAGCCAATGAAAACATAATAGAAGAGATTACCAAACATGTTCTAGAATTGAAGAAGCCCACACTCATAGAAGCGAATAAATGAATCAAAACTCTAAGTTTACTCCAACAATGCCCAATATATAAATATAGGTCATTTCCAGCACTATCAATTCCAATTCCTAAAGCGTCGAGAAATAGATATAATACACATGTTCAAAGAGTAGGTATAGGTTTGTGTATGATGAGTTGTCTAGGCTTGGAAGGCACCGTAAGTTATTTTACAGCTTGAAGGCACGTCCACGTGAGCATTTTGATCCCTTTGGCCCAGACGACTGCAATGAGCATTATCGTACGCATATTTTTATCCATATGATGTGAATCGGCCTCGAAGAAGATTCATTGCATGGACGCATAGTGCATATGCTTGATGTTGTAAAGGACCCCATGTTCATTCCATTTAGTGTCTATTTTGCTACTAGGCTTTAAAGATGTAACTCTAGGTACTATGAGTTTTCCCATTTTGGTTGTCGTTGTAGGTGGAGATAGCTGCGATGTCTAGGTTTGTCTATATGACCGGTTGTGGAGCTACACTTGACCAATCAAGAACAACAAGGTAGTAATACCGTCATTATTCATTCATTTAGGGATTGGTATCAATCCCCTATTCCTTTAGTTTGTTTTCATAGAGAGATATAAATGATAGGTACAGACAGGACAATGTCAGTAGAATTGTTTTTCTCCTAAAAGAAGCACAATTAGTAGGCAAAACACCCGTTCAATCATTGGGAGGCGTAAAAGTAACCATTGATGGATAATACTGATGGACGAAAAACCTGTGAGCGGAAAAAATAGGGAATTGTGTTAGAGAAACTCTAGCAGAGTCGCCATATTAGGCCAACCAACATAATATCCGCCGATATGGCAATTTTGGCTGTACGGTCTCATTCTGTCCCAAGTCACCATAGTTTATGGACGTCTCTCTATATCCAACCCGCAAGCCTCCATATCTAGAGGTTATGGGGCGTCGGGTTGGAGGGCACTCCATCTGCCAACCACTCACGTAGGATGGTAGTTTCACATAGACGAGTTACAAGGCGATAAAATCCCCATTTTTCATCATTACTTCATCTTTTCAGTATAAAGTGGCTAGATATGTTCTTTCTTGATGCAAGGAATGTTCTGCATGTAGAAACATGTATAATACTATAATAACACATGTTCTTGCTCCATACAATGCATGTTTGGGATATAGAATTATGTATACTACTATAATAAACCAGAACTAATAAGTTAAAAACAACAAGCAATAATATCCGACCAGATATTTCAAGTTAGTAGCTACAAACACACAACAAATATGACAAGAGAGGCAGGAGCTCACCGGGGAGAGATGATGTGGTGTCAGACGTGGTGGTGTTGGAGATAGGCGCGACGTTAGAGGTAGTGGCGCAATGCCGGGAGTGTCATCGACAGGGGTGACGACGTGGAGTCAGGCGCGTCGGCGCAGATGACAACACAGTATCGGGTTCACGGTGGTGCTCGAGTTGGTGGCAAGGTCGGAGCAAGGGCGTCGTGGTCCAGGGTAAAGGTAGCTAGGGCTCTCGCGCGGTAGGAGGGGAGCTGGGGATTGAGGGGACATAATTTTTCTAAGTCCCGCGCATGTTACGAACCCCATGTGATACCAGTGGTGGGCGTAGTAGCTGGCCCAGTACTAGTAATAAGGTTACCATAGAGGTTGATTCTAGGCGCCGGACATTGGTATTCTTTTTGCCATTTTTTGTAATGTCAAGGTTTTAGTATTTTAGATGGAGCTAGGGTCCAATTGTTTTTTGTTGAAGTTACACCATTAGAGGATTCATGTAAAGCTTTGGCGCTTTTTTTGGTTTATTTTTAATTTTTAGGGCACTATATAGATTCGCAGATGTCTACTGGAGGTAAATGACTCTTGATTTTAAAAAAGATGTAAATGAAGTTAGGAAAATATGACACTTGGCATGGTGTCATGGTATTAGCCCTAGAGTGTATGGTAGAAAGTTTAGAGAGTTACGAAAACTATGATACACTTCACTTAAAAATTGAAAAAGTTTCCAGGGAATAATCAGAGTTTCGAACGGAAAGCGCCGGGTTTGAAGTGGAACTCATTTTTCTCATCATTTCACCTTGAAACTTCTCTATGTTGAAGATACACCATCACAATTTCCATTTCAAATATGAGACTTTTAGTTGACAAAAAACTACATGTCCGGTTTGAAGGGTTAATTTGATATATTTAGGGCACTTAATACCTTTCTAGCTATTTAACAAACATTAATAAAATTTGAACTACATGTACATTAAAAGTGGCCAAAGTTGGTGCAAACCATCCATCTAAGTTCTTATGTACGCATTTAGGTCATATATACAAGAAACAACTATAAGGTCATTAATTGATATAAATATTAATACATAAAATCAAAAGATAATAGAAGATAATACCACAGTGTGCTATCATTGAAGAAGGTCCACTCACATAACCTAATAAATGCATTTAAACAGTATGTTCATCCAAACAATGCCCTATATATATATTCGTCACCCTGGGTGAGGAATAGTTATTCTTCACCCCCTCTATTTTACCATCAATGCACCGTAATTTTACGTTCCGTAAGTTTTGTCTTATTTCCAACGCAAAAAGGGATTGTAGGAAAATATATAATCGTTGTAAAAAATTATGTTATGTAAAATTACAAACGTAAAAACATAGTCTAAAATACACATAAACTGCAAATTTTCTTGTCTTATGACCTATATTTTTATTTTCTTATATCAAATTTTACGTAGTGAATCAATAGGAATGTAACTATTTGAATTCGAAACATAATTTAATTATGAAATGATCGTAAGATTACCTCGGATGAAGAATAACTTATTATGCACCCTGGATAATGAATAGTAACATTATATATATATATATATATATATATATATATATAGGAAAATGGATTAGTACTCCTAGGAGTACATACTCCCATCACTAAACTAGTTCTTTTCAGTTTAACTGAAATTAGATAATTAAGTACCGTCCAAGTCCATTTGAATGGATAAGGTGGGCTTTGAAAATTAGTTCCTTGAAAATAGGGATTCTTGCTGCACATTGTTTGCCCAACTATTAATACCAGGCCGGCGGCTACTTGTACACGGTGCTAACCAACATGATCTACGACGGCATGGACGAGAGCTGGCAGCGTGCACCTCGTCCGCCGGCCGGCAGCCGGCGGTAACTCATCCATGGTGCTCAGCTACACCATCTCCGACGACATGGACGAGACCTAGCAGCGTGCGCATCATCCGGCGACTGGCGGGCGGCGACAACTCGTCCTGCTTAGCAGCACCATCTCTCACGGCATCGATGGGACCCGGCAGCGTGCGCGTCATCCGGCGACCGACGGCTACTCGTCCATGGTGCTCGCCAACATGGTCTCTAATGGCATCGACGAGATTCGGCAGCGGCCGCCTCGACCGGCTGCATGTCCAGGGATCCGTCTCAATAGCATAATGAGTTGATTCGTTTGTTGCATGTTGTTACACTACGTGGACTAGTAGTCGTGGTGCGCGGAGGTTGTATGTGATCTTGTTAATTCTTTGAATTCGTATCCTTTTAATCCAACTTGTTCAGATCGCATTCGAGAGATGCCATGCGACCAGCGGTGGACGACGTTGACGGCATGCTGGCGACGAGCTGACGACGGTTAGCCGGCAACACGCATGAAGCTGCACACCGATGTTCTGAACGTGCTTCCACTAACTCTCATGTCAATCAGGGTGGTGCATGGGCAGATGGGCTGGTGGCCAAGGTTTCAACCTGAAGCTCCGGCGGGCTAAAATACTTCATGCATGGCTAGTGATCCACCCATGGCGTGATACAATACATGCACATACTGATTTTTTTGGCAGCGTATAATTTTTTGAATTGGACGGCATATACTACTTCATTTTAGATGAAATATGCACTCCATAAAAAAAACTTCAGTATATACCATCTATTATTTCACTTGGATCTCAGATGGACATTTTTTTTTCAAATAATTGGAAATAGCTGTAAACTCAGTATAAAAGGAGTAAATTCGTACTTTCGCCAGAAATAAGAGTAAATACCTACTCGTTCATTCCGAGCTACCTGGCTAAAAAAAGGTACACACGCTCGAAAAAATGTATAGACCCAAAGGTTGAAAGTTGCATTTTTTATCAATAAAGTAGTATATACTCTTTTATTTTGAGGTAGTATATACTTTCCAATCTGTTCTAAAAGTAGTATATCAACCTTTTGATTGGAAAGGAGTATATACTCGCTCCAGTTGTAGTTGTCTGGCCGAAAAGTATAGTATATACATATACTCCAAGCTAGTAGCATATATACTACCATCCCGTAAAAATAATAGCATATATACTAGCACATATGGCATGTACGGCATGCATGACATGAAAAACAAATGAGCACGTCAACTGTACTCAACTTGCTAAACCTTTGGATAAAATATGAGCGGTTCCTACCTTCTAGGGAGTAGCTATGCATGCAAAGGAGTTTGTTATTAATTAGGATGGTTTGTTAGTCACGGCCAAGAGGTATCTTCCTCTCATCTCTCGTACCTTATCCATTAAGGATGGGAGTACATACTCCCACGAATGCGGAAAAGGTGTCCTATATATATATATATATATATATATATATATATATATATATATATATATATTATATATATCCCTTTCAATACTCCTCATTCCAGATCCTACAACACTAATGGATAGAGATCTACATATGTTCAAAGACCAGAAATCGGGTCATATACGAATGAGTTGTCTAGGATTGGAAGGCAACGGAAATTGTTTTAGAGCTTGACGACATATCCATGAGAGTGATTTGATCCCTTTGGCCTCCTGGACTTGACTAGGATGGGCATCGCGCCCATATTTTTTATCCACATGATTAGATACAACCCCGAAGTATACTTAATGCGCAGACAAGGAGTCCCAATGCTTGAAACTGCAAGGAGTCAATGTTCCTTCTATTTAATGGAAATTTTGCTGCTAGGCTTTAAGATGTAGCTTTAGCTACTGTGATTTTCCCGATTCCGGTTCCACTTGTAGTTGGAGATAGTTGCGATGGCTAGGATTTCTACACGGCCGGTGATGGTGCTACACTTGTGCAAACAAAGAATTGTAGTCGGCCGTTCACCAGCCTATATTGTAGTGCTTTGTTTCTTGGACTATTACCACTATTAGGTTTTGCATTTTTACATAAGTAGCTAAACGGAAATTAAAAAGGAGCATAAAGGTGCCACAGTTCCGAAAGGGCACATGGATCACAACAAGCAATTGTTTTTGTCGTAACAGAGGCATTTTTGGACATAAACGTTTTAATGACTGATAGGGGCAGAATTTGTAACTGGAAAGATTTAGGTGTCCGTCGGTGCTAAGCAGCCGCACCAAAACTGATATTTCTAGCGATTTATGTCTACATTCTACATAAATTCATTTGAACAACACGTAATTTAGATCAGAGGGGGTACTTCTTTTCTCTCGGCCTTTTGGTGGCCCAAGCCGGTTTTGTGATGTACTTCCTCAGTTTGAAATTCACTGTCGCTGAAATGAGTGTATCTAGACCTCGGGCCGAGGCAGTAGTGTGAACTCCTTTGAGCGCCCCAATGAGCTGTAGCCCCGAGGGGGAGACAAACAAGGCAGAATGTAGACATACATACACATGACATGTTAACCCAGCCGAGCTCAGTCAGGGTTATGCCGATGCTTTGCAGCCTTGGACACCAGCTACTACTCTGCATTGCATGCAAAGCCTAGCAAAGAAAAGAAATAATACTGGAGGAGATAGAGAGTGGCGCGTGCACACATACTAGTAGTACAAGGCAGTACACACATATATGCACACCACAAACGAACAAATATAAACATTTCAAAAGACTCTTCTCTCCCCTCTCGTCTCACTTTATCTCTCTTTATATGTCTTCAGAAGATGATGCCTCTTTTCATCTGAAAAACATATTTTGCCTGCATTAATGAATGCTAAACGCAATGCATAATGTCGATGCAGAACTACGCATTCCAAAGGTGGCGCGCCTTTTTAACGGCTGTGACGTGACAGACAGCCACGCAGACGCAGGAGCACCTAGCAAGCAAATGGCAATAGAAGGAAGCTCCATGCAGGTCTCACAATTAGTGAATGTACCATTGTTGCAACCCAAAACTAATTTTGAATTCTTTCAAGCTCCTGCGCTGGCCTCTGCTGCACTGCATGCATATCCTGTTCTTTCCTTGATTTTTAATTTGTTCACGGGTCTTCTTCTTTTTTTCCACTCTATCACCAAGAGAGCACATCTCCATGGAGATCAACCAGATCACAGTAGCATTACACTGCGTGGGATGGATCTCTGGAGAGCAAAAGTGAAACAGATGTCTGTGGGGATTGGTAGTGGTAGGAGACGCGTCACCTAGCGAGCATGCAGCAAAAGCTTGCAGTAGCTTCTCTCTTCTGGGTATGATGTAATGGCGGTTAGTTTCTGTTACAGGCCGAACTCTGAACTCTGGTTCACTGCATCAAACGGTCCATAAATTTATGGGCTCCTTTGATTCAAAGGAATTGCATAGGATTTTTGGAGGATTTAAACCCTTAGAAATTTTTCCTGTGATGCTCGTTTGATTCGTAGGATTGGCATCCTTAGGATTTTTTTCCATAGGATCCATTTGTACTACATTTTGGAGGAAAATTTCCATCCACTCAAACCTTTTTGTAAAATTCCTTTGTTTTTCCCGTGCTATCAAACATTCTTTCAAATCCTATAGGATACTATGGGACATGTCACCCTATTCCTGCATTTTTCCTATTCCTTCATTTTGACAATCCTGTGAATCAAAGAGGCCCTATGAGTTAATCCCAATGCATGATCAGATATTTGTGTAACTTGTCCCAGAACACGGAGGGTGAGGTTTTCACTTCTTTTCTCGTGTAGATAGTCGTGCCTGTTCTGGTTGCCGTACAGGTGCGCACAGGCTCCTTATCCATGCAACGTCACATCTCCCATCAATCATCAATCATCAACTCATGAACTCTAATCTCTCTCTCTCTCTCTCTCTCTCTACACACACACACACACAAGATCTGCTATGTATAGACGTGTCCTAAACCTTGCAACTTGTGTGAGGTTCTCAAATCCATGGATTCCATGCTTGTCATTATCAGTATAACTAAGAAGCATCTCTACGACAAAGAGAATGAATGAGCCACATCGTGGACCATATGCCGTGCAACACCAATACCCTGCCCATCTCCGTCGACCTAGCATTCTAGCTAGCCATGCAAATAATGCAAACCTACTCATGCTTCCATGTCTAGTCACAGAAAAGAAGGTGAGTCCAGCATTACAGTCACCACTTGCGTATATATATGCAGCATGGCAATGTATCATTCGGCGAGTTGCCATATTCCAGATGTTTAGAGGCCCAAAGAAAAAGGAGAAGACTGAAGGAGGGCGCAGCCGGAGCTAGTGGTGGCCCATTCCTGGATCCAGTGGACATATTATTGCTGGCAGGCACAGCCATGAGAGTGAAGGCAGAGCGAGCAATGCAACTTGTCCTGGCATGATGATGGCCGGCCAGAACTGGGGGAAGATAAGATGGGAAGAAGGGTTTGGCAGTTTTGGTCAGGAAGACATAAATCCAACCACGATGATAGAGAGAAAAACCCTCCTACTTGAGCCAACTACGTGCATGTGAACAAGAAGCATCCTCCCTCCCTTATCATGTGTGAGCTTTGAACTGTTACTCCAACAGGCATGCATGAATCTCTGAATTATTATTATTTTATCGTGAAAATGTTGCAAAAACTACATAGTGGACGGATAAAACATGTCGATGATGTTAAGAGAGATCTGGATAGACCGATTGACAGGGAGGAGTCTGTAAGGAGAGATATGAAGGACTTATGTATAAACAAAGAACTAGCCAATGCGTGGAAGCTAGTTATACATGTGTCAGAACCATGAGTTGGTTGCGTGATCTTGTTTGGGACTAAAGGCGTTGTTGTCTCGCGAGCACTAAAATATGATTGGGACCTTAGATGTCCTTTGACTCTAAAACTGTTGCCTTCCATCAACTCACCACAACGTAATTGCTACAGTTGGCTAGTTGAAGGTTTGGATAAAATAATGTTTGTAGTAAGTGCCCATTTGATGAAATATGCATGGTTGAGTCGCAGTCAATCCTACAAAAAGCTCATGATCCTATGATATGACAGTGTGACATGGTTCTAACATAAATGTTAATATAGGAAAGCAAACCATGTGCTAGAATTGAAGAAACCTGAACTCAGATAAGGTAATAAATGCATTGAAACACTAGCTTCACTCCAACAGTGCCCAAGATATAAACATAGGTCCCTTCCAATACTATTGGTTTCAATTCCTACAATGTTCATGGATGGAGATAATACATATGTTCAAATAGTAGAGATCGTGTTGTATATCATTGAGTTTCTAGGCTTGGAAGGCACCGGAAATTATTTTACGGTTAAGGGGGCAATCTAGGCGATCAATTTCATCCCTTCAACCTCTTCTACACAAACCCCATGGGCATCCAGATGCTTGAAGCTATAAGGAGCCCACGTTCCTTCTATTACGGGCTTATTTTGTTGCTAGGATTTAAGTTGAAACTCTAGCTAGTGCCATTTTCCTAGTTCCTATTGCCATTGTTGTTGGAGGTACGTACTCCGTGGAAGCAAGGATTGTCTGCTTGACCAGTTGTGGTGTTTCATTTGTGGAACAAGAAGTGCAGAGTGGTATTAAACTAAAATTAAACTAATCTTCATCCTCATTCTTGCCATAGTAGAGATCGAGCCAATCTTGCCTCGACATGCCACCGCCCATTGGGTCCGGGCCAGTGCCGTCGTCACCTTTGTCGGGGAAGATGCGCCGCCACTCCTTGGCGTCGAACTCCTTCTCCGAGACGCCGTTGTCACCTCCGTATTGCTCCTTGTCGTTGACCGCGCACTCTGCGAAGATGGCCCGCTCCTCCTCCACGAGCTCGGGGTGCTGCCAGCGGAGCTCCACCATGTATTCCACGTCGGCGGCCTCCGTCGCGAGGCGCTCCCTCGCCTCCCGGTGCTCGCGAGCCGGCGCCACATCCACCAAACTCGGTACCTACGGGACGAGGCGGACCGGAGCCGTCCCAAACGGGAAGTTGAGGCGTCCCGCCGCTCCGTGGAACGACCCTATCCAATTTCTGGTGTGGGTCTTGTGGTCGGTGTTCTTTGCAACCCAAGTTCCCAATGCTTGTTGGCGGACGCCGAGGTATTTCCTCTGTGGCTGCCGCGGCGAGGGGAGCTCCAGGAAGTTGGAGATGCGGGAGGGAGGCGCGGCGGCGGCGGGGCGGCGGCTCAAGGATGCGCCGCTCGAAGATGAACCGCGGGCGTGGCGGCACAGATCCATGCTGCAGATCGGCGGCGGGGAGCGCCGGCGACGGGTCCGGGACATTGGGAGGTGGGGGCATCAGGGAACGACGGAGGGAGCGCCGCCAATTGTCCTGGTCATTGGGAGAAGAGGCGGAGGAGGCGATGTGGATTTTTTTTTACTCGGCTGCCGAGTGATGGAGTAAATATAGGGACGGACGGCACGGCTGGGGATAGTTTATTCTTCACTAACACTGATTAGGGATCAGCTAGGTCCCGGTTTGACAGGTAGACTGCATTTTTACTTTTCTAACCGGTTGTTAGGGATCGGTTAGAAATGCCCTAACTGCCGTGCCGTGACAAACGTCCACGCTAACAAGCAAATGGCAATGGCGTGGCAGGACCTCCCCTTGCCACCCATGCTACAGCCCACGGCACAATGGACAGGGAAAATATTCAGTGCTCCCAGCCTTAGGGTATTCCCAGTGCTTCAATGTTAAAAAAACATTTTTTTAATGTTTCAAAAATATTGTGAATGTTCACAATGAATGTGACTACAAGCTCTAAGATTTTAGGTCCAAGCTCGAAACACACATTGAGAAACAAAAATGTGAAATCTAGCATTACTAGAATAAAGAGGAGACAAAAGCAGCATTGACACTATTTAGATCTGGATTTCTCTTTTTTGTTTCTCAATGTACATTTTGATTTTGGACCTGAAATGTTTAGGGGATGTAGTGACATTCTTTATGAACATTCTCATTTTTTGTAATTTTTTTTGAAACATTTAAAAATGTATTTTGTCATTGGAGCACTGGGAGTATCCCAAGGCTAGCTAGGAGCGCTCGATACTTTCCCACAGTGAACAATGGCTGCGTGCCTCCTTCAGAACAGGTCAAAAGCCCCACTTTGGAGATGAGATCGGCAGCACTGTAATGGAGACACATTTATTTTCCCTTGAGTGAACAAAACTACTGTAGTAATTTTGAATCTCCTCTGCAACACTGCAATGGTCTGTGTCTAGGGCATGGAAAATTTTGAAATTTGCTTTTGGTCATCACATATACAATTTATCGGAAAAATATTTTTCATATATGAAATTAATGGAAACAAAATGAAGAAAAATTGTGGAAAAGTCAGATTAAAATAAAAATTGACATGGAAAATTCAAATAATTTTCAATGTCATAAAAAATAAATTACCATTGTTTATTAAATAAATTTACCGTGATTTGAAGAATACATTTTCCTACACCAAAGATGATGTGCCGAAAGAATTTACCATGGTACGTACAATAATAATTCCTATGTGAAAACAATAAAATTTGACATGGACAAAAATAAATAAAATTGCCATGGTCCAACATTTTTTTACCATGATAGCGTACGGAAAAGAATATCATGGATATTTAAAATTGCAATGGTGTGTACAATAAATTTGCCATGGTATGTGAGCAGTAAATTTCTCATGGTCCAAAATTTAAGTTCAATATGTGATGGTGCTGATGAAAAAACCATGCATAAAAATAAAATTGTCATCTGCAGTGGCAGAATATGAGAAAGAAAAGACCTAGTGGATCGTGTCAAACTTGGAAAAATGAATCATGGTAAAATGTGGATAATGAACTACTTGAATTATGGCAATTATATATACTACTTGAATAAACTAAATTAATATAATTATGTATGTTCCCTCCTACTCTCGATCCGATACACATTCTTTAGCGCATGTCCAACTAATCAGATCAGAAACATGTACATGATGATCTTTTACGTATAAAATTCACTCAAGGCAAACTTGTAACGCCACAATCATGTTTAAGCAAGTAGATATAACCAATATATAACTAATTATATTTTGGGTGGCCCTATTTCCCCCTCAAATTTGGTAGGGCATAGGGTGGGATCAGATGGGTTCCCCGAAATATAGGTGGATGTGGGATCCCTGGTATGAGTTGGGGGGATGGGGGCTTGGCGACGTTGCTCTAACACCCACACATCCCGCCAACTCAACACAACATACTAATAGAGTGGTCTGTTGCAGGCTTAGGTGAAAAATGACTAGTAATAATGTGCCCAATAGATGAAACATGTGTGGTTGCCATGCATGCAATCATATCCAAATCACATGAGCCTATGCGACGACCATATGGTTGCAACATAAATATGAATATAGAAAATCAAAATAAAATATAAGATATTATCACACATGAGCTAGAATTGAAGAAGTGTGCGCTCAAAGATAAGCTAATAAATGCGTCAACACACTGCTTTTGTTCCAACAAGGTCCAAGATATAAATATAGGACCCTTACAACACTCTTGGTACCAATTTCTATAGCATTACATATGTTCAAAGAGCAGAGATCGGGTTGTACTATATGAATTAGTTTTATAGGCTTGGAAGGCATGGGAAATTATTACATGACTTTGTAGGTGACTGATGTGAACAATTTGACCCCTTAGGCATCTTCCACACAACCTGAACTGTCACCCAGTCAATATTTTGGATCCTTATGATGTGATTCAGCCCCGTAGAGAACCCCATCTACTAACAAGGAGTCCATATGCTTGAACTTTTAAGGATCCCCAGTTTCTTCCAGAATGCAGCTATTTTGCTGCTAGGCATTAAGATGTAACTATAGGTACAAAAATTGTTGTCGTTGCAATTATTGTTGGAGCTAGATTGTCAACATAACCAGTGCCGATCCTGCACTTGGCAAACGACGACTTAAGTGCAATAGTGCTCACATGTAGTCATTCATTTCTAGAGTTGTGCAAATTTTCTTACAACCTAATATTGTATTAGTAAGTCTTTTTTGTTTCTGCAAAGAGTTGCCACTGGCAGGTAGAAATACCATAGTCTTAGTTGTATGAATTGTTTTTTTTTTGCTCTTGAGCAGAACCGTCGTTGGCAGGCATGAGACCCATCTAATCACTGTCTGATGGAAACTAACCTATGACGTTTAATAGGTGGATGAATGGCTCATGAGTGAGAGAGGTGCTGGATAGAAGGGAAGGGCATACATGCCATAAAAAAGTCTAGTAAATTGTTTTTGGCTAATTTAGAATAGAAATGAGTATTGAATAGACAGTCTCATTTTTATACTACCAGACCATGAGATTGTCCTAATATTGCTTCACGTATAGGAAAACTAATCACTAGATTCCCGAACAACATATGTCCAATGTTGTCTAAGTACAAACCAGTTTTATTCTATCTTGCTATCTTAGTTCATGGTAGGAACTCAAGGTAGGGAGGTTGTGGCACAGTAATAGGGAGATGGTAGTGGTGTCGCATTTCGATGGGCCAAATGAGCTATACTCCACAAAATCCTTATGGAGCCGTTCCAAGATAATTATGAATATAGCCAATCAAAACATAATAGAAGAGATTACCAAACATGCATAGAATTGAAGAAGCCCACACTCATAGAAGCGAATAAATGAATCAAAATTGTAAGTTCACTCCAACAATGCCCGAGATATGAATATAGGTCCCCTCCAGCACTATCTATATCTATATCTATACCTACTAATAAAGCAAGGTGTGTTTCGTCAAAATTTTCATCCGTTCACTGTCGAAATTTATTTTTCTATCCGAGGTGGTACTAAATTTTTGTCTGTCCGTTTGTTTTTTATCTTACAGTCCAGATTTTCGACTTAGGCCGCACACCCTGTGGCCCAGCCAAGTCAGTCCACTTATTTGCTCACTCATGAAGCTGCAAAAACTCTATTTGTCGCCATACGCGGCAGATAGTCAGAGCTTCACACAGGGACCCCAAAACTGTGCAAGCCTGTTTCGTTTTTTCTTCCAAATTTATTTTTATTTTTCACTTATTTTGTAATAAAATTTTAAAAAAATCAGCATTTTATTTTTGTAAAATTTCCGAAAAAATTAGAATTAAATATTGTGTTCCCGTTTTTAAAAATGTTTGGAAAAAATATATTTTTCTCTCGTTCTGATTTTCTTTCGAAATTCAGGACATTTTTTTTGTTTTCGAAAATTGTTTGGGATTCCCAAAAAATACATTTTAAAAAATATTCAAAATTCGAAAAATATTCTTGTTTTAGTAAAATGTTCACAAATTCAATAATGTTCATGTTTAAAAATACATTTTATAACATTGTTCTGAATGTTCAAAACATGTTTCATTTTCAAAAGTCGGTCACAACTTCAAAAAATGATTGTGTTGTCATAAAAGGTTCATGTCTTTAGAAAATGATGTTGTTTCAAATTTTGTTCATGTTTTTCTAAAATGGGTGGAATATTAAAAATATTGTTTGTAATATCAAAATGTTATATTTTCCAAGAATATTCGGCAATTCATATTAAAAAAATCAAAAAATGTTTTAAATCTAATGTTGCAGTATGTTCTTTAATATTCACGTCGGCCATTGGTTAGCAGTAGGCATTTGTTGCCATGGCCAACATCATCTGGTCGAGTCTTTAAGGTCATGTGTTCGATTGTTCAACCAGTCATTTTTCTGAATTATTACTCGTGCCTTACAAACACAGATCATATCAGGGCCTGGCAGTAGCTGGCCCAGACGCGATCGGTTGTGCCTTCCACGCGCTATTTGACGCAACTAGCATCATATAGTAGCTCCCACACAGCTGCCCCAAGAAAAATAAAAAATATCACTAGTAGAAAAAGGGCCTTTAGTCCCGGTTCATAAGGGCCTTTAGTCCCGGTTCTGGAACCAGGACTAAAGGGTCGGTACTAAAGCCTCCCCCTTTAGTCCCGGTTCTAACTGGAACCGGAACTAAAGGCCCTCCACGTGGCTGTTGCCTGGAGGTCCACCTTTAGTCCCGGTTGGTAACACCAACCGGTACTAAAGGAAATTTTATGATTTTTTTGAATTTATTTTTAGAATTTCAAATTTCTAAATTATTTTAACCTCTAATCTCTAATCACCCCTCATCACTGCTCAATTTAACCATTAATCTCTAATCACCCCTCATCATTCCAAATCATCTAACTTCCCGAATGGTCACCCATCCTCTCACTACTCCAGCCTAAGCACGCTTAACTTCCGGGTTCTATTCTCCCTTGTTTCCAAGTCTGCACTTGTTTTCCTGACAATAGTAAGATGTCAATCCTACACTACTAGGAAAAGGGTTATAAATAGGATTGATACTAATGGCGCACCATGGAAGCAGTGCGCCACTACTATATACTAATGGCGCACCGGTTGGTGATGCGCCATTAGTGTGGAAGACACTAATGGCGCACCAGAAACAGGGTGCGCCACTAGTATTAATTTTTTTTTTCCATTTTTCCATACAAACTAATGGCGCATCAGGTCGAAGTGCGCCATTACTAGTTCTAACTAGTAATGGCGCACCAGGCAGACAGTGCGCCATTACTGTAAAAAAAATTTATTCTTTTTTTTTTGCAAAACTACTAATGGCGCACCGTTTCACAGTGCGCCATTACTAGTTTAAACTAGTAATGGCGCACTATTACCCGGTGCGCCATTAGTATATTTTTTTTTTACTTTTTTGCAAAACTACTAATGGCACACCCCTGCAGGTGCGCCATTAGTAACCAGGGTTACTAATGGCGCATTTGCTGGTGGTGCGCCATTAGTAACCTGGGACCCCAACAAGATATTTTGGACAGCCCGACACCTACCCACTCACTTTCCCCACTTCATTCCCTCCACCTCCTTCTCCAAGCTTTCGGCTGCCTCCTCCTCCTCACCTCATTTCCACCATAGATTCATCAAAATTAAGTGGTGAAATTACCTTTTTTTGATAGGTAAGTAAGGGGAAAGCTATCTTCATGATGTAAATCTACTTTTTTTCTCCCTAGCTCGCTCCAACAATGTGCACATGCACTTTTTGTGGCCTAGCTAGATCTATGTATGTTTGTGGTGTTGCATGTGTTTGTGGTGTTGCATATATGTTTGTGTTTGAAGGTACCGGTATTTGAAATGCGATAGTTGCCAATATTTTACCGGAATGTTTTGATTCATTTCCGTTTCGGCGAGAATTTTGGCACTATGCATTCTTTTTGGTCCTATTTTTAGGGAAGGTCATGCCAAATTTTTTCTTGGTTCTAAAATATCGTTTTGCTCTACCCCGCAGGCGACCATGGTCCGCACGATGACTGAAGGCATCATGAATAGGTTTTTGAGCTCCGCGAAGGCCGAGATGCTTCAAAAGAACGAGACGGAGATAAGATGTCCGTGTCGAAGATGCAAGCTGAAGAGCCTTATTGCGGACCCGGATTCCGGGCAGGTGCGGGACCACCTGCTCTTGCGTGGTTTCATGGATGGCTATCGGTGGCAAGGTGATGAAGATGACTATGAAGTCGTCCATGGGGGGCGGGCAAGAAATGAGGAAGGGCAACAAGACAAGTACCACCGCGGCGAGGGCGGGCGAGAAGACGAAGAATCTCCAGGACATGATCACGACGGTGATGCTGTACACAGTCATCATGTAGAAGATGTCGTACATGATGATGAGGAAGATCAAGACGAAGGGCATGATCATGAAGATGAAGATGTCAGAGCAGACGACGATGGAGGCTGGGTGCAGGACCCTCATATTCAAGAGCTGCTTCTCAAGCAGACGGATAACGCAAGAGCTGCCGCCCGAGAGAAAGCCAAGCTGGATCAACTGGAGATAGACGCGGTTACTCCATTGTATGAAGGATGTAGGCCCGAGGATACCCGCCTGAAAGTAACGCTCATGTCTCTGGAGATGAAGGTAAAACACAAAATGACCGACGCATGATTCGACGAGAACATGTCATTCTGGCACGAACGTCTTACCAAGGGGAACAAGTGCCCGACCAGTTTCGAGGAGGCGAAGAAAATCGTGTGTCCTCTGGATTTACCGCACGTGAAATACCATGTGTGCATGAACAATTGTTTCATTTATCGGGACAAGCACGCGGAGTCTACCATATGTCCGGTGTGCGGCGTCACTCGATACAAGAAGAGGAAGAAAGCTCCTCGAAAATCGGTGTGGTACTTTCCGATCACTCCTCGTCTGCAGCGGTATTTCGTGGACCCTAAGGTAGCAAAGCTCCTGCGTTGGCACGCGGATAGGGAGGTGAAGAAGCGGGAAGATGACGGAAATGATCCGGAGATAAATAAAAAAGACAAGATGCTGAGTCACCCTAAGGATGCGAGCTAGTGGCAAGCGTTGAACTTTGAATACCCAGAATTTGGGAAGGATCCAAGGAACATCGTGCTGGGCGCGATCACGGATGGAGTCAATCCGTTTGGCAGCCAGAGAAGCACACATAGCACCTGGCCTGTGTTTGTGTGGATGTACAACCTTCCCCCTGGTTGTGCATGAAGAGGACGTACATTCACATGAGTATGCTAATTGAAGGGCCGAAACAACCAGGGAACGACATCAATCTGTATCTGGGGCTGCTGAAGGAGGAGCTAGACACGCTGTGGAAAACGCCAGCCAATACGTGGGACGCCGCAGAGAAAGAATATTTCCCTATGAGAGCCGCACTGCTCACGACGGTGCACGACTATCTCGGTTATGTATATCTCGCGGGGCAGGTAGTCCACGGATTTTCTAGATGCGTAAGGTGCATGGATGACACAACATATCGCCAGCTAGATAGAGATCCCGGGTCTTCGAAAACCGTGTTCATGGGACATCGAAGGTGGCTTCGCGACGATGACCCGTGGAGGAAACGCAAGGATCTGTTCGATGGTGAAACTGAACCCCGAAAACGCCCGTCTACAAGGAGCGGCGAGGAAATAGACGAGCTGTTGAAAAATTGGAAAGACTGCCCACTGCCAGGAAAGAAGCAAAAGGCGCCAGAGCCGGGAAAGAAGCGAAATGCGCCAGAGCCATTGCTGAAGGTATGGAAAACGAGGTCTGTTTTCTGGGACTTGCCGTACTGGAAGATCCACCGTGTGCCTCACAACCTTGATGTCATGCATATCACGAAGAACGTGTGCGAGAGTCTGCTTGGTACCCTGCTCAACATGCCAGAGAGGACCAAAGATGGGCCGAAAGCAAGGGCAGACTTGAAATCAATGGGCATCAGGTAGGAGCTTCACGCTAATGATGATGATGATGATGATGATGATGATGATGAGGCGAAGCAGGACACAGAAAGTCGTCGCAAAGGCAAAAAGGCCAAGAAGACCGGAAATGAGTACCCTCCTGCGTGCTTCACTCTAAGTCAGGAGGAGATCAAGCAGTTTTTCACCTGCCTCCTAGGAGTAAAACTTCCTTACGGTTACGCGGGGAAGATAAGCAGATACCTAGACCCAGCGAAGCAGAAGTTCAGCGGGATGAAGTCTCACGACTGTCACGTGCTGATGACGCAGATACTTCCAATTGCAATCCGTGGGATCATGGACGCGCACGTCCATGAAACGCTATTTGGCCTATGCAACTTTTTCGACGTCATCTCTCGGAAGTCGATTGGCGTGAGGCAACTCAGAAGGCTACAGGAAGAGATCGTGGTGATACTATGCGAGCTTGAGATGTACTTCCCGCCCGCATTCTTTGACGTTATGGTGCATCTGCTGGTCCATATCGTGGAGGATATCATCCAACTCGGGCCGACGTTCCTGCACAGCATGATGCCGTTCGAAAGGATGAATGGTGTCATCAAAGGATACGTTCGCAATATGTCACGTCTAGAGGGAAGTATAGCTAGGGGCTTTCTGACCGAAGAGTGCATATCCTACTGCACGAATTATCTAGGCATCGAGAACCCCGTTGGTCTGCCCGTCAACAGGCACCTCGGCAGGCTCGCTGGATGGGGTCACCGTGAGGGTCGCCGCGAAATGCATGTCGACTTCGAGGGTCGACTCGCCGACTTTGAAAGAGCAAACCTAGTCGCGCTACAACACATAGACGTGGTCGATCCTTGGGTGGTAGAGCACAAAACCTTTATTGAGAAGACGTACAATGACCGAGGCCAATAGAGGACGGACGGAGATATACTCAAAGAGCACAACTCATGTTTCACGCGTTGGTTCAAGCAGAAGCTTCTGTCGTACCCTTTACATGAGGATTCTTCCGCGGAAGAACAACTCATATTCGCCTTGTCACAGGGCGCCGAGCACAACCTGATGACCTATGAGGCGTACGATATCAACGGCTACACATTCTACACCGAGGACAAGGACATGAAGAGCGATGGTTATCAGAACTCCGGGGTAATGATGGAATCCTACACCGGTAACGACAAGGACAGATACTACGGAAGGATCGAGGAGATCTGGGAGCTGAGCTACGCTGGAGAGAAGGTCCCGATATTCCCTGTCAGATGGGCCAAGAGCGTCCTAAAAGAAGACCGGTATTTCATCACCATGGTTATACCCGAAGCCAAATCCAAGACCGCGGGCGAAAACGTCACCGCGAAAAATGAGCCATGGGTACTGGCTTCCCAAGTGGACCAATGCTTCTTCACTACCGACCCGTCAAAGCCCAGTCGTGTTGTCGTGAGGAGAGGCAAAAGGAAGATCATCGGAATGGACGGAGTAGCCAATGAGAAAGACTTCGACAAGTACGGCGACCCGAAGATCGAACATGACGACGACGATGAAGTAGCAGCACACACCACAAGAAGAAGCAGGACCACCCTACCTAAAGGACGTCCCTTCCACAGAAGAGCTCCATTTGCGAAAAAGAAGGGCAAGAAGATTGTGAAGAGATAGCTAGCTAAGATCGATTGTATTTAAATCGTAGTCTTCATTTCTCGATTGTATTTCATGGGCACTTTTTGATATCATGAATATTTTTAAATTTCATGGGCACTTTTTGAATTCATGAGGACACTTTATCTCGATCCCCCTCCATCTCGATCTCGATTCCCCCTCCATCTCGATCTCGATCCCCCTCCATCTCGATCCCACCCGCACCCTCCCCCGCTAGCTCTACCGCCGCCGACGACCCACCGCAACCCTCCCCCGCTCCACCGCCGCCGACGAGCACCCGGCCCCCTGCACCCTCCCCCGCTCCACCGCCGCCGCCGATGATATTTTCAAGTAACAAATTTGAACATATTTTTAAAAAAATTATTACTATTTTTATAAAAAATATTACTGTTATGATTTAAACAAGTTTGAACATATTTACACACAAATAAATATAAAAAACAGCATTTAAAATGCATAAAAAAAATATTGGGGAGCCTGGGAATCAAACCCAGGACCTCCTGGTGTGTGTGCTGCGTGCTGACCAGTCGGGCTAGTGGGTGGGTTCTATTGTAGACAGGGTTTGGTTGTAGATATGGCTAATGGGCTAGATTAAAACAAAATTCTAATGGCGCACCGAGGGGTGGTGCGCCATTAGAATAGTCGTACTTATGGCGCACGAGGGGGTGGTGCGCCATTAGAAAGCTTCCCCCCACACTAAATCCCCAATCTCTCTAATCTCTCCCCTGCCCCAGCAATCTCACCCGCTGCCCCCCGTGTTCGTCGTCCCCCTCGCCGCCCCCTTGCCTCCTTCGCCGTCCCCGAGCAGCGTGGCCAGTCCGGACCAGGGAGGAGTGCCCCGACGGGCTGGGAAGCTGCTGCTGCCAAGTGACTCTCGGGCCGGGAGGACCGCCGCCGCAGATCGAGGAGGACCGCCACCGTAGATCGAGGACCGCCGCACCGACCAACCTCCTTGCTCACGCCACCCGAACCCGCCCGCCTCTCCCCGATGCCGGCGCGCTAGCCAGCAGGTGAGTGAGGCGACCCTACCCCAATCCCATCTCCTCCCACCGGCAATCCCCATATCCTCGGCACCAGCTGGCGGCATGGTTCTTAGTGGAGCGCCACCGATGGTTCTTTATACAGATAGTGGAACTGCATGACCCATATTTGATTCTCATATTTGATTCCCTGAGATTGAACTGTACTAAGAATTTTTCCCATTGAAATTCAGTACTGTGAAATCTGAAGAAAATTTCAGTGACAAGTATCTTGTTGTCTCTTAATAAGAAATCTGAAGAGAATTGTATTGTGAAAGCATGGAACTGCATTTTCTTTGTTTAGCTGTGTTGGATGGATGCCCAGGGCCTCTTTTGCTTCATGCAACAATATTCCAGTGAATTTGGATTCATGCAACAATATGAAACATGTAAGAAGCCCATAATGATAGATGTAACATGTAAGAAGTCCATAATTGATTAATGGATCTGTTAGTTTGATAGTTTTTTAGTGTTGCACCTTTTCCTTCTACAACTTGCAGATGTGCACATAGTTTTTTGTGTTCAGTTTAGGAGTTGGTCCTTGGGAAGCATAAATAAAACATTATTGGCAAGTGCAGTCTTGTTACTCCTAGGTATCTACAAATGAGTAGATGAATATTTGTTACTTCAAGAATGTGAACACTTGGTCCATATTCATTTGCAGTGAACATACATTTTCACTGTTCTTATATTATTTGCTTGATGTCAGATTATTCTATGAGGATATTAGTCTAAGCCCAGTCTTGGATGCATTGTTTTATCCTGCGGTGGTTAAACCGGTTCTGAAAATTATCAAGTTTGACCTGTACTTGTCCAGCTATCATAATCTATTCTTTGACCATGGCAGTAGCTGGCATTTTGTTATGATAATTTCAGTATATATCTTACTGTCCTTTGCTGATCTCGTTGTATTTTCAATTCACAGGCAACTCTCCGACGAAGTCTCCTCCAGGTAATATATGTCTCATGCTTTCTAAAGAGTACTAGTATACTGACTAAACTATCCACTTGCTATGCTTAGCTGCTCTGTTGTCTGAATCGTGACACTTTGCTAGCTGAAACTTGCCTATCACACTGTCGCTGCATTGCTCAACTAAAAACACAAATATTTGTAGTTTTTGCCTGTCATAATGCAACTAAGCATACTAGTTTTTTGTAGTGAGACAGTAAGATAGTGAGACAGTAAGAAGGAAACTTCCCAGATTATGTAGAACGAAAATACTTGGTTTGACAGCAAGTACCATGACATGAATCAAAAAACATATACGGTGGGAAAAATAAAATGGCAGAAACCTGGGAGGTTCTAGTTTGCTGTATCTCCACCAGTTTGGGTTGGTGAATGTGGATGATTTTTTATCCTGTGAACTCATTGTACTGCTACAAGAATTTGGTATCATCATGGTGTAATTTTGTTAACATTCTGGTTTTGTTAGATAGTGGCTACACTAATCTAGAGTGATACAATTTTCCTTCCCATTTGGTATCATCATGTTCAGTGTATACAGTTATAACATCATGTGGGTTTTTAAGTCTGTTTACAGCTCATGTGGGTTTTAACATCATGTGGGTTGGTGAATGTGGATGATTTTTTATCCTGTGAACTTGAATGTTGCAATGCTGTTTTCTTCAGAGGCTACTGTCAAAAACTTGAGCTACTGTCTTGCAAAGATGATGATCATCTTGCTAGTTTGCTGGGTTTTGTCTCCGACCATTGTGTCGTGATGAATTTGCAGGTACCCCGAGTTGCCCTTGAGTTTGCCGGAATGTCGATTAACTTCCGTTCCGGCAAATTCGGGTACTCCATATGTCCTATTTTCAGCAAAGTTCATGCTAAATTTTTCCGTGAATTTTAGCATGACTTTGCTAAAAATAGGACATATGGGGTACTTGCGACTAATGCATGGGCCGGGGTATCTTAGTACTTAGTTAAGTAGGATCAACAGCCCTGCCATTCTTGCTGCATTAAACCATAGGTGGCAATAGAGCCAAGTTATTAGGCCCAACTTAGAATTCTCCTTAGCATCGATAAACCCTAGATGATAAACCCAACATAGGTGGCAATAGAGCCAAGTGATTAGTGCCAAGTGATTAGGCCCAACCTAGGGTGCCTCGGCATCGATAAACCCTAAATGATGAAAACTTAACTTGGCTGCCCCGAATGCCTCGGTGTCGATGAGAACCTAAATGATGTACGCTTAGGCTTTTAGGGTGCCTCGGCGTCGACAAACCCTAAATGATGAAAACTTAGCATTTAGGGTGCCTCGGCATCGACAAACCCTAAATGATGAAACCTTGGCTTTTAGGGTGCCTCGGTGTCGATGAGAACCTAAATGATGTATGCTTAGGCTTTTAGGGTGCCTCGGCGTCGACAAACCCTAAATGATAAAAGCTTAGCTTTTAGGATGCCTCGGTGTCGACAAACCCTAAATGATGAGACCATGATCTTGTTCCTTGACAATAGCCAACTTTTGACCAAACTTTTTTCCTATTTAGAGCGAAACATGGCCCACAACGATGAGGCCGGCGGTTCGGGCAGCAAGCAATTCTGGGAGCTGTCCCAGGAGTTGGAGGAAGAACCTCACCGCTATGAGGACGCCGCGGAAGACACCGATCCTGACTACACAACCCCTAGTGGCGTCGGGGATGACACCACTGATGATGGCACCGCGGATGCCACCACTGATGATGGCGGCGCATGCACAGATGTCAGCCAACCAAAGAGGCAACGGAAGGACCGGCGCCCGAACGTGCTCGGCACCGTCAGGGAGGAATTTACTGAAGTGAACTCCGACGGGCATCCGACGGCGCCCAAACACGTAGTCAAGGGGTACTCGATTCAGCTCGGGTGCATTCTCCGGAGCACCGCCTCGATCAACACCGAGAACCTAAGGCATGAGAACCGAGGGAATTTGCGCAGCCTCCTCTTCACGAAGCTACACGAACGATACAAGTTCCCTGCTGAGTTCGCAAACACACGTCTCTCGGGTAATAAAGTGAACGGTGCCGCCCTCACGACGATGAGCACGGCCCTGTCTACTTGGAAAAGCACGGTGAAGGCAATGATTGACAAAGGTGATAGTTATGAGAAGATCGAGGCGAAATATCCTTTGATGAGCGAAGATGACTACAAGGAGTTCAAGATCAAGTGCGAGAGCCCCGCAACCTCCGAATCAAGTGGGGGAAAGAAATGTGGCAGTTGAACATAGGGGTCCACCAACTCGGTCCCGGCGGTTACAGAGTGGTGGAGCCTGTATGGGACAAGGAGGACGCGGAGCATGCCGAGCAAGGCCTACCGCCCCGCTTCGAGAAATACAGTGACAAGCAGACCAGGAACTTTCTGAGGGCTCGGTACAAGGAGGACCCGATAACAAAGGAGCTTACCACGGATCCGAAGACCAAGGAGCTTGAGCTTGTTCTGGTAAGGAATACACCCCCGCGTAATTAGCTCCATATGGTTGCATTCTAATTAATCCCCAGTATTTCTAAATGGTTCATGTTCCTTCGCAGGACAAAGAAAGCAGTAGCGCGGGGTCGTCTCAGAGCTCCCCTTTCGACACCCCTTTGAATAGGGCGTTGAACGTAATGAAAAACAAGGATAAGCTCAGTAAGCCAACGTCAGCTGATCGTGTGGCCGGCAAAGGCTTGTCCACAAAATGGTCGTCATACTATACCACTGGTGGGCGAAAGGAGAAAAAGACCAGCTCAGAAATCCAGTCGCGCGAGGTTGAAGCACTCAAGGCGCAAGTGGCGCAGATTTCGGAGATGGTCCAAGAGCAAGTGCAACAACAACTGGGATCGACGCTCACCGGCATTATGCCTACCTTGATTCATGGGATAACGACGTGGATTGCGGGTGCCCAACAGGGGCCGCCCCCGATTCCCAGCTTCACGGCCAGCAACTCGCACAACGCGCAGGCGGCGCCATTGGTGTCTCCGGCGGCGGCGGTATTGGTGTCTACGGCGGCGGTGCCATTGGTGTCTCCGGCGGCAGCGGTATTGGTGTCTCCGACGCCGGCATTGGAGCTTAATGCACCCGGGTGTACGCCGGCCGGCACCTCGCCAGCAAGCGGCCCCTCCGTCAGTTGCACGCCCGCCGTTGGCGGTGCCTCGACATTAGCCGAGCTCGACGGCATCACGGTAACTAAGCCTCTCGGCCGAGGACTTCATCTCCTTGCCTTTGACTGGGCATCCCTGACGCCCAACATGTTTTCACAGGGCGCCGCCGACGTTCCTTGCACTCTCCTGCACTTCGTGGGCGGCGAGTTGGTCGATGTCGCCAAGGGTAGAATCGTTCAACCGGGCAACCCCGTGTTCCACGGTAATCCGATGCCACCCACAATGTATAGGGTTGAAGTGGTTCGGGTGCTGCCAGGCTGCGACGAGCTGTTACCTCCGATTCGACCCGCTGGGGCCGACGAAGAAGATGAGATGACCCTCAGCGCCTGCGTAAGCTGGCCCCTGCTTTGGCCAAAGAGCCAGATTCGTTTGGGGGCGGGGGACACCACCCCACAGACAAGACCGCCAGTCATGCCGGCGCCAAGCCATGGCAAGAATGCCGCAACGCTACCGGACATGCCGGACATCCCTATGGCACAGGATCCGGACATGCATATGGCACAAGATCCGGACGACGACGACAACGACGATGGTACATTTACCAACGACGATAAGTACTTTGCTGAACATGGGTACGGTGATGAGTTCTGCGGGCCTCCTTCTCAAGAACCCAAACAAGACGACCGCGATCTAGCTGGTACGGCGGAGAAACCCAATTGCAACAGGCGTCGTCTGGCGTTCAGTTCTCAGGAGACACCTCCAGCTGCCGCCTTCACCGAGCCTCAGATAGCGGAGGTGCCAAATATTATCAGCCCCCACACGCTCAAGAAGGCGGTCTGTGAGCAGAACTCGGTCCCATTACAGCAGATCAAGAAGAAGGGCCGGAAACGGTCGACTAAAAAGGGCGCCGGTGCGAGCCAGCCGGCACCGAGTACGATCCGTGCTCAGGACGGGCCACCTTCACCTAAGGATATCTCGAGGAGGGTGCATGTGGCGGGTAGGGCGATGCTACCGACAAATATGCTCAATGCTGCAACCGGTGCTATGCGGAGTCTGCACGACAGTGTTCTTTCTTTGGAGAAGCGGTGTCTCAGAGAGAATGATGTGGCATACCCGGTTTTCGTGGCCAAGGTGCCAGAGGGCAAGGGCTTTGTGGATGGCGCCATCGGGGGTACGATCGTCCTGCGGTTTGATGACATCTTTGCTATGTTCAACCTTCATCCGCTGCACTACACCTTCGTTCGGCTGTTTTCGCTGAGTATGGAGATGCGGATCATTAGAGACAAGACCCCGGACATCGTGATCGTCGACCCCTTCTACATGCGTTCCAAGCTCTTGAGCAGCGCTGGGGACCGCCAAGTCGTGAGTTCACACCTCGAAGACGTCATTCTGGCAAACCCAGATAAGGATAACTTCCTTGTGGCTTACTTTCCCGAGTAAGTCATCCCTTAACCGCCCCGTAACATATGATTTCTTAGATTTCGATCGTTCTTTTTTTTCTTCTAACATTCCGTGTTCTGTGCAGTGACACACATTGCACACTCATCCTTCTAAGCCCGAAATATTCCATGGCCACATATTTCGACCCGAACCGTAACTCCAAGATAGACTACACAAATATCAAGAAAGTTCTTGATGATGTTCTCCTTGGCTACGCCAAATCTGGAGGCACCTTCATCAGGGCAGTTGTAAGTACGGCAAGCACGTGTTCACCCACAATACGACGTTCTGCTGCGTCAAGCAGCCGCCTGACGGTCAGAAGGATGCCTACTACGCCCTCCACCACATGCGGGCGATCGTAAGGGACCATCATCACCTTCTGCTACCAAATAATCTCAAAGATTGGGCCGCGAGCTTGTCGGCAATCCAGGACGCGGACATCAGACAAGAATTCTTTCGCATCCAGTCGGAGTTTGCGGACATCATCCATCAAGATGTCCTTCATACCTCGGGGCAGTTCTTCCTCAGATATCAACCGTCCAACATTGAGATAGACGGAATGCTACAAATGCAGGCTGACAACGCCCGCGATTTCATGACCATCACGACAGACGGCGGCTTCATCCACGCTCCTGCCCATGAGTCGAGTCGAAAGTAGTGATGTGTAGTTCTGAAACATTGATTGGCTCATGTTGTAATTAAACTTTAATGAATTGTATGTCTCTTTGGTTTGGATAGTCGTTCAACTTAGATGTAATCGATGCTATTTATTAGTAGGACCATGAATCGTTCTATTAATGTCTTGCTTTTCTCTTCCGATCCTTTTGTTGCATACTTATATATTGCTTATGTATGTATTGTCTGTTGTTTGGCTTGTGCATAGAGATGCCGTCGTATGTCGTGTACAAGGGTAAGGTTCCCGGAGTCTACGACGACTGGGAGGAGTGTCGGAGACAGGTTCACCGTTTCAGCGGTAACAGTTACAAAGGGTACACCACTAGGGCGGAGGCCGAATCTAGATACGCCCGCTATCTAGCGGGAGAGAGGAGGGAGCGTTGGAGGAACCGGATGAAGACCAGTTTGATCACGATGATGCTCATCGTGATGACCGCAGCTCTCTTCTATGTGATGGTAGTTTAGATGATTGATATCGACTTGTAATGTGAAGACAAACTCGATACTCGCGGTCTCGAGACTTGTAATGTTTTATCTTTGTTCGGTCTTTTGAATTCGGAGACTAATATGATGAATTGTATTTGGAGACTAATCTTCTATTGTATTCGATGAATCTGCTGTTGCTGTGTGCTACTGTCTATATTCTGTCAAATAATATATTTTGTAACCTGTGCAAAAATTAGAAAAGTAAAAAAAAACAAATATTCATACTAATGGCGCATCACCACAAGGTGCGTCATTAGTATGCCAAAGGATACTAATGGCGCATCAAGACAGAGTGTGCCATTAGTATGCCAAGTATACTAATGGCGAATCTATCTGCAGTGCGCCATTAGTGTGCCAAAGCACATGGTTAAATATGGCCCCTGGGAGGCACACTAATGGCGCATGGTTTTATATACTAATGGCGCACTTGGTGGTGCGCCATTAGTATACCAGATACTAATGGCGCACCAGTGGTGCGCCATTAGTAAAAATTACTAGTGGCGTGCTAGTAATGGCGCACCAGTGATGCGCCATTAGTAGGCAAAACTGGTGCGCCATTAGTAGGTCTTTTCCTAGTAGTGCTATTAACCCTCAGGAATTTAGCTTGAGCATGAAGTCACACATTTCACTGTTTGAGTTTGAAACTATTGGTCTAAAAATCAATAATTATTTAGTAACACTAATATTTCTTGAATAAGTAGTTTGACCACAGTTTGACCCTAGTTTGACCATAGTTTGACCATAGTTTGACCAGATTTGACCAAAATTCAAAAAACTAAAATAATTATTTAGTAACACTAATATTTCTTGAATAAGTAGTTTGACCATTGTTTGACCACAGTTTGACCACAGTTTGACCATAGTTGACCAAAATTCAAAATTGAAATAATTATTTAGTAACACTAATATTCTTGAATAATTATTTAGTAACACTAATACTTCTTGAATAAGTAGTTTGACCATAGTTTGACCAGATTTAACAAAAAATAAAAAAAAACTAAAATTTGAGCATAATTTTTTTCCTTTTAGAATTTGAGGATTCTAAAAATTTGCAAACAGGCCGTAGGCGGTCTCCATCGGATGCGGATTTTCGTTCTGAACATTTTGATATATTATACGTTTTTTTCTGACATCGTATGCAAAAGTTATAACCGTTTTACATTTTCCCTACATTTTTTGCAAAACATGTCCAAATTTAAGTTTTTAAATTTTCCTAACTAGTAGATGCAGTAATATAACTACCTCTCGAAGGATTTTATTTTTTGAAGTTTTTATCATTTTCTTTTGATTTTTTCGAAACAAAAAAGGCGATCCACAACGGGGGGGGGGGGGGGGGGGGGGGGGGGGTGAGTTTGAAAATTGGACGCCCTTTAGTCCCGGTTTGTGTCTCAAACCGGGACTAAAGGTCTAATATTTAGTCCCGGTTTGAGACACAAATCGGGACTAAAGGGCATCGCACCCTTTAGTCTTGGTTCATGTCTCAAACCGGGACTAAAGGGCTAAGGTGAACCAGGACTAATGCCTTAGCCGCACGAACCGGGACCAATGCTCACATTAGTCCCGGTTCGTGACTGAACCGGGACTAATGGGCTGACCCGGCCTGGACCATTGCCCCCTTTTTCTACTAGTGTATACGTATAGATTTTGTTTCACCCATTCCACATGTAGTTTCCCATTTTTATTAATTTATCCCCAACTAAGCCTACGATGTATTTCTTTTTCTATCACACTGACAAGCAGAAAAAAATTAAGGGCGCGAGGGGATTGAACTATGAACCTTCCCTATTGTACCGACGGACAAAGCCAACTCAGCTAGCTTGCAATTATGATAGGAACAATCCCACCTTGGAATTTTATACTACATCACACAAGTTTTTATATGTACCTAAGTTGTTAAATAAGAAGGTTCTGTGAGAATATGAAAGTTGTCTCAAGAATCATGTGCAGAACGCGGTACTCCACAAATTATTGCCGGAGGTAACTTGCACGTGCCAATAAAAGACAATATGCTTGTTGGCTATAGTCTATAATTGAAAAAATTGTGGGCACGTGCTAATAAAAGATAATATGTTGGTTTTTCTCTAATTAATAAAAAATTGTGGGCACGTGAGCGCAAAAATAGCCAAAGAGAATAAATCCTGTTAATGAAGGGACATTCATGCATGGTTATGCGCTAATTATGCCAGTCAAACAAAATTTATGCGCTGCAGGAGGTGACAATAGTCGAGGTGCTAACCGACGACACCCAACCGACGTGGCCATGCACTATTGCCGACTATCTCCTCATCTTATTGACGGCCGCCGCCCATGTCGTTTCACAGACACAAGATTGAACTACCACCGCCGATGATGGCAAGAAGGAGGATAAGCGACAATATAGATCAGGCGATGTGTTCACATAGAGGACGTGGAAGAGTGTGTGTGGGGATGTGGGGAATGCTGAGATATTATTTTTCTCCCGTTGCAACGCACGGGAATATTGCCTAGTTAGTTCCAATTCCTATAGCGTCGAGAAATAGATATAACCCACATGTTCAAAAAGTAGGTATAAATTTGTGTATGATCACTAGGCTTGGAAGGCACCCTAAGTTATTTAACAGCTTGAAGGCATATTCACGTGAGCAATTTGATCCCTTCGGCCTAGACCACTGCAATTGGCATCATCGTGCCCATATTTTTTTATCCATATGATGTGAATCGGCCTCGAAGAAGTTTCATTGCATGGACGCCGAGTACATATGCTGGATGTTGTAAAGGAACCCGTGTTCATTCCATTTAGTGTCTATTTTGCTACTAAGATTTAAAAATGTGATCCTATGTACTATGAATTTTTTCCCATTCTGGTTGCCGTTGCAGGTAGAGATAGCTGCGATGTCTAGGTTTGTCTATGTGACGTCATGGAGCTACACATGAACAATCAAGAACAACATGGCAATACTACCGTCAGTATTTATTCATTTATGGATTTGCATCAATCTATTGTTTAGTTTGTTTTCGTAGACAGTTACAAATACGACAATGTCAGTAGTATGAATTGTTTTTCTCCTAAAAGAAACAGCATTAGCAGGAAAAAGGCTCGTTTAATCATTGACATGTGTAAAAGTTACCATTGACGGATAATAACTGATGGACGCAAAAGGTCCATTTAATCTCCATAGCCTGTTGATTAGCCTCATTGATGTGAGACTTTCATCTTTTTTGTCTTCTCCATATTATCTCTACCACCATACTCTATTCCACCTGTAGTTCTATATCCATGGCTTGCGCTCATGTATTGCGTCGGGGTTGAAAAAGCTGAAACGCTTTAAAAAGTATGAACCAATTTCTTGGCTGACACCGAGGTAGTGCATGATTTATACTTTGTGTTAAGAAGATGAAGCATGACAAGGCTATAAGATTTTGTAGGGATAGCATTCTTTAGCATTGATATTTTGAAAGGCATGATTGTTTGTTGGTATGCCTGAGTATTGATGTCTTTATGTCAAATTATAGACTATTGCTTTGAATCATTCGGATCTAAATATTCATGCCATAAAAGAAAGATTACATGATGAACTTATTAGGTAGCGTTCTACATCAAAAATTCTATTTTTTATCATTTACCTACTCGAGGAGGAGCAGGAATTAAGCTTGGGGATGCTTGATATGTCTCCAACGTATCTATAATTTTTTATTGTTCCATGCTATTATAGTATGAATCTTGGATGTTGTATATGCAATTATATATCATTATTGGGACTAACATATTAACTTATTGCCAAGTGTCTGCTGTTTTTTTGCCTATTTTTTATTTTACAGGAAACCAGTACCAAATGAAATCCAAATGTCCTGAAACTTTTTGATGATTTTTTTCTGCACAATAGAGACTCTAGAAGCTTCGGGAGGATACCAGACATGAAATGAGTAGACGGCAAGGCACTTGGGCACGCCCAGGGGGTAGGCGCGCCCAAGTACCTTGTGGGCCCCTCATGGCTCCATCTGACCTAATTCCACCTCTATAAATTCTTTAAAATTGGGAAACCAACACAGAGCCACCCAAAACATTTTTTCTGCTGCAATTTTATGTTCTTAGGAGATTCCATCTAGAGGCCTTTTGCGGTTCTTTGCCGGAGGGGGAATCGATCATGGAGGGCCTCTACGTCAACCTTGCTGCCCTTTAGATGATGTGTGAGTAGTTTACCACAGACCTACGGGTCCATAGCTAGTAGCTAGATGCTTCTTCTCACTCTTTGATCTTCAATACAATGTTCTCCTCTTTGTTCTTGGAGAACAATTTGATGTAATCTTCTTTTGCGGTGTGTTTGTCGGGATCCGATGAATTGTGGGTTTATGATCAGATTATCTATGAGTATTATTTGAGTCTTCTCTAAACTCTTCTATGCATGATTGTTATAGCTTTGTATTTCCCTTCGATCTATCCTTTTTTGCCAACTAGATTGATTTATCTTGCAATGGGAGAGGTGCTTTGTAGTGAGTTCAATCTTGTGATGATCTATATCCAAGTGACAGAAAGGGACAAGACGATGTTACCCCATTCTTTATGAACTCATTACTCTAGATGCATGCTGGAAAGCGATCGATGTGTGGAGTAATAGTAGTAGATGCAGGCATGAGCCGGTCTACTTGTCTCGGATGTGATGCCTATATACATGATCATTGCCTTGGATATCATCATAACTATGCGTTTTTCTATCAATTGTCCAACAGTTATTTGTTTACCCACCGTATGCTTTTGTTCGAGAGAGAAGCCTCTAGTGGAAACTATGGCCCCCGAGTCTACTTTTATCATTTATTAAAATCCAAAAACACCTTCCTGCAATTTATTTCCCGTTATTTTATTTGTGTTTTTGTTTATCTATCTATCATTATCAGACTTGATTCTTGCAATTAACCACTGATGGGATTGATTGTTGGGGAACATAGTATTTCAAAATTTTCCTATGATCACGCAAGATCTATCTAGGAGATGCATAGCAACGAGAGGGGAGAGTGTGTCTACGTACCCTTGTAGACCGAAAGCAGAAGCGTTTAGTAACGCGGTTGATGTAGTCGAACGTCTTCGCGATCCAACCGATCAAGTACCGAAAGCACGACACCTCCGCGATCTGCACATGTTCAGCTCGGTGACGTCCCTCGTACTCTTGATCCAGTTGAGGCTGAGGGTGAGTTCCGTCAGCACGACGGCGTGTTGACGGTGATGATGAAGTTACAGACGCAGGGCTTCGCCTAAGTACTACGACAACATGACCGAGGTGTAAAACTGTGGAGGGGGCACCGCACACGGCTAAAGATCAACTTGTGTGTCTATGTGGTGCCCCCTCCACCGTATATAAAGGAGGGGAGGAGGAGGAGGGCCGGCCTCAAGGGGCGCGCCCAAGGGCGGATTCCTACTTCTAGTAGGAGTAGGTTTCCCCCTTTCCTAGTCCAAGTGGGAGAAGAAGGAAGGAGAGGAAGAAGTTAAGGAAAGGGGGGCGGCCCCCTAGCCCTAGTCCAATTCAGTTTGGGCTAGGGGGCGTGCACCCCACCTTGGCCTGCCTTGTTGGGAAACGCAGTAATTTAAAAAAAATTCCTATGCACACGCAAGATCATGGTGATGCATAGCAACGAGAGGGGAGAGTGTTGTCCACGTACCCTCGTAGACCGTTCGCGGAAGCGTTATATCAACGCGGTTGATGTAGTCGTACGTCTTCACGTCCGACCGATCCAAGTACCGAAAGCACGGCACCTCCGAGTTCTGCACACGTTCGGCTCGGTGACGTCCTCGCCTTCTCGATCTAGCAAGAGGGGAGAAGTAGTAGATGAGTTCCGGCAGCACGACGGCGTGGTGACGGTGTTGGTGAAGAACAATTTCCGCAGGGCTTCGCCTAAGCACTACGAAAACTATGACAGAGGATAAACTAGAGGAGACAGGGTTGCCGGCACACGGCTTGGTGTTTCTTGATCTGTCCTTTGTGCTAGCCCTGCCCCTCTATTTATATGTTGAGCCCTGGGTTCGAAACTTGGAGTAAAAGCCTCCACAAAGTCGGTTTCACCCGAAAGGCAAGAGTCCTTCTCGGACTCCATGGCCAGACGCCAGGGTTCCCGGCGTCTGGACCCAGACGCCAGGGACCCTGGCGTCTGGCCCCTGGACTCCGCAAAACTTCCTTTTGCGCTTTCCAAAAACCTTGTGGGCTTTCCCCTTTGGCCCAAATAAAGTGTTCTCGTACCCAAACATTTCGGGAAACATCCGGAACCCCTTCCGGTGACCAAACACTATTATCATATATATCAAACTTTATCTCCGGACCATTCCGGAGTTCCTCGTCATGTCCATGATCTCATCTCGGACTCCGAACAACATTTGTTCACCAACATACATAACTCACATAGTACTATATCGTCAATGAACGTTAAGCGTGCGGACCCTACGGGTTTGAGAACTATGTAGACATGACCGAGACACCTCTCTGGTCAATAACAAATAGCGGGACCTGGATGTCCATATTGGCTCCTACATATTCTACGAAGATCTTTATCGGTCAGACCGCATAACAACATACGTTGTTCCCTTTTTCATCGGTATGTTACTTGCCCGATATTCGATCGTCGGTATCCAATACCTAGTTTAATCTCGTTACCGGCAAGTCTCTTTACTTGTTCCGTAATACATCATCTCACAACTAACCTATTAGTTGTAATGCTTGCAAGGCTTATGTGATGTGCATTACTGAGAGGGCCCAGAGATACCTCTCCGACAATCGGAGTGACAAATCCTAATCTCGAAATACGCCAACCCAACATGTACCTTTGGAGACACCTATAGAGCTCCTTTGTAATCACCCAGTTACGTTGTGACGTTTGGTAGCACACAAAGTGTTCCTCCGGCAAACGGGAGTTGCATAATCTCATAGTGATAGGAACATGTATAAGTCATGAAGAAAGCAATAGCAACATACTAAACGATCGGGTGCTAAGCTAATGGAATGGGTCATGTCAATCAGATCATTCAACCAATGATGTGATCTCGTTAATCAAATAACAACTTCTTTGTCTATGGTTAGGAAACATAACCATCTTTGATTAACAAGCTAGTCAAGTAGAGGCATACTAGTGACACTCTTTTTGTCTATGTATTCACACATGTATTATGTTTCCGGTTAATACAATTCTAGCATGAATAATAAACATTTATCATGATATAAGGAAATAAATAATAACTTTATTATTGCCTCTAGGGCATATTTCCTTCAGTCTCCCACTTGCACTAGAGTCAATAATCTAGATCACATCGCCATGTGATTTAACATCAATAGTTCACATCTTTATGTGATTGGTTCACATCTCCATGTGACTAACACCCAAAGGGTTTACTAGAATCGGTAATCTAGTTCACATCGCTATGTGATTAGCACCCAAAGAGTACTAAGGTGTGATCATGTTTTGCTTGTGAGAGAATCTTAGTCAACGGGTCTGCCACATTCAGATCCACATGTATTTTGCAAATTTCTATGTCAACAATGCTCTGCATGGAGCTACTCTAGCTAATTGCTCCCACTTTCAATATGTATCTAGACCGAGACTTAGAGTCATCTAGATTAGTGTCAAAACTTGTATCGGCGTAACCCTTTACGACGAACCTTTTTGTCACGTCCATAATCGAGAAACATATCCTTATTTCACTAAGGATAATTCTGACCGCTGTCAAGTGATCTACTCCTAGATCACTATTGTACTCCCTTGCCAAATCAGTGCAGGGTATACAATAGATCTGGTATACAGCATGACATACTTTATAGAACCTATGGCCAAGGCATAGGGAATGACTTTCATTCTCTTTCTATCTTCTGCCGTGGTCGGGCTTTAAGTCTTACTCAACTTCACACCTTGTAATACAGGCAAGAACTCTTTCTTTGACTGCTCCATTTTGAACTATTTCAAAATCTTGTCAAGGTATGTACTCATTGAAAAAACTTATCAAGCGTCTTGATCTATCTCTATAGATCTTGAAGCTCAATATGTAAGCAGCTTCACCGAAGTTTTTCTTTGAAAAACTCCTTTAAAACACTCCTTTATGCTTTACAGAATAGTTCTACATTATTTCCGATCAACAATATGTCATTCACATATACTTATCAGAAATGCTGTAGTGCTCCCACTCACTTTCTCGTAAATACAGGCTTCACCGCAAGTCTGTATAAAACTATATGCTTTGATCAACTCATCAAAGTGTATATTCCAACTCCGAGATGCTTGCACCAGTCCACAGATGGATCGCTGGAGTTTGCACATTTTGTTAGCACCTTTCGGATTGACAAAACCTTCTGGTTGCATCATATACAATTCTTCTTTAATAAATCCATTAAGGAATGCAGTTTTGTTTATCCATTTGCCAGATTTCATAAAATGCGGCAATTCCTAACATGATTCGGACAGACTCAAGCATAGATACAAGTGAGAAACTCTCATCGTAGTCAACACCTTGAACTTGTCGAAAACCTTTTTGCGACAATTCTAGCTTTGTAGATAGTAACACTACTATCAGCGTCCGTCTTCCTCTTGAAGATCCATTTATTTTCTATGGCTTGCCGATCATCGGGCATATCCATCAAAGTCCATACTTTGTTCTGATACATGGATCATATCTCAGATTTCATGGCCTCAAACCATTTCGCAGAATCTGGGCTCATCATCGCTTCCTCATAGTTCGCAAGTTCGTCATGGTCTAGTAACATGACTTCCAGAACAGGATTACCGTACCACTCTGGTGCGGATCTCACTCTGGTTTACCTACGAGATTCAGTAGTAACTTGATCTGAAGTTACATGATCATCATCATTAGCTTCCTCACTAATTGGTGTAGTAGTCACAAGAACAGATTTCTGTGATGAACTACTTTCCAATAAGGGAGAAGGTACAATTACCTTATCAAGTTTTCTACTTTCCTCCCACTCACTTCTTTCGAGAGAAACTCCTTCTCTAGAAAGTTTCCGAATTTAGCAACAAAAGTCTTGCCTTCGGATCGTTGATAGAAGGTGTATCCAATAGTTTCCTTTGGATATCCTATGAAGACACATTTCTCCGATTTGGGTTCGAGCTTATCAGGTTGAAGCTTTTTCACATAAGCACCACAACCCAAAACTTTCAGAAACGACAACTTTGGTTTCTTGCCAAACCACAGTTCATAAGGCGTCGTCTCAATGGATTTTGATGGTGCCCTTTTAGCGTGAATGCAGCTGTCTTTAATGCATAACCCCAAAATGATAGTGGTAGATCGGTAAGAGACATCATAGATCGCACCATATCTAATAAGGTACGGTTATGACGTTCGGACACACCATTACCTTGTGGTGTTCCAGGTGGCATGAGTAGTGAAACTATTTCACATTGTTTTTAACTGAAGGCCAAACTCGTAACTCAAATACTCTTCTCTACGATCAGATCGTAGAAACTTTATTTTCTTGTTACGATGATTTTTCACTTCACTCTAAAATTCTTTGAACTTTTCAAATGTTTCAGACTTATGTTTCATCAAGTAGATATACTCATATCTGCTCAAATCATCTGTGAAGATCAGAAAATAATGATACCTGTCGCGAGCCTCAATATTCATCGAACCACATACATCAGTATGTATGATTTCCAACAAGTCTGTTGCTCGCTCCATTGTTCCGAAGAACAGAGTCTTAGTCATCTTGCCCATGAGGCATGGTTCGCAAGCATCAACTGATTCATAATCAAGTGATTCCAAAAGCCCATCAGCATGGAGTTTCTTCATGCGCTTTACACCAATATGACCTAAACGGCAGTGCTACAAATAAGTTGCACTATCATTGTTAACTTTGCATCTTTTGGTTTCAATATTATGATTATGTGTATCACTACGATCGAGATCCAACGAACTATTTTCATTGGGTGTGTAACCATATAAGGTTTTATTCATGTAAACAGAACAACAATTGTTTTCTAAATTAAATGAATAACCGTATTGCAATAAACATGATCAAATCATATTCATGCTCAACGCAAACACCAAATAACACTTATTTAGGTTCAACACTAATCTCGAAAGTATAGGGAGTCTGCGATGATGATCATATCAATCTTGGAACTGCTTCCAACACACATCGTCACTTCACCCTTAACTAGTCTCTGTTTATTCTGCAACTCCCGTTTCGAGTTACTAATCTTAGCAACTGAACTAGGATCAAATACTGAGGGTTTGCTATAAACACTAGTAAAGTACACATCAATAACATGTATATCAAATATACTTATGTTCACTTTGCCATCCTTCTTATCCGCCAATCACTTGGGGTAGTTCCGCTTCCAGTGACCAGTCCCTTTGCAGTAGAAGCACTTAGTCTCAGGCTTAGGACCAGACTTGGGCTTCTTAACTTGAGCAGCAACTTGTTTGCTGTTCTTCTTGAAGTTCCCCTTCTTCCCTCTGCCCTTTTCTTGAAACTAGTGATCTTGTCAACCATCAACACTTGATGTTTTTCTTGATTTCTACCTTCGTTGATTTCAGCATCACGAAGAGCTTGGGAGTTGTTTCCGTTATCCCTTGCATATTATAGTTCATCACGAAGTTCTACTAACTTGGTGATGGTGACTAGAGAATTCTGTCAATCACTATCTTATCTGGAAGATTAACTCCCACTTGATTCAAGCGATTGTAGTACCCAGACAATCTGAGCACATTCTCACTAGTTGAGCAATTCTCCTCCATCTTTTAGCTATAGAACTTGTTGGAGACTTCATATCTCTCAACTCGGGTATTTGCTTGAAATATTAACTTCAACTCCTGGAACATCTCATATGGTCCATGACGTTCAAAACGTCTTTGAAGTCCCGATTCTAAGCCGTTTAAGCATGGTGCACTTAAACTATCAAGTAGTCATCATATTGAGCTAGCCAAACGTTCATAACGTCTGCATCTGCTCCTGCAATAGGTCTGTCACCTAGCGGTGCATCAAGGACATAATTCTTCTGTGCAGCAATGAGGATAAACCTCAGATCACGGATCCAATCCGCATCATTGCTATTAACATCTTTCAACACAATTTTCTCTAGGAACATATCAAAATAAACATATGAAAGCAACAACGCGAGCTATTGATCTACAACATAGATATGCTAATACTACTAGGACTAAGTTCATGATAAATTAAAGTTCAATTAATCATATTACTTAAGAACTCCCACTTAGATAGACATCCCTCTAATCCTCTAAGTGATCACGTGATCCAAATCAACTAAACCATGTCCGATCATCACGTGAGATGGAGTAGTTTCATTGGTGAACATCACTATGTTGATCATATCTACTATATGATTCACGCTCGACCTTTCGGTCTCCGTGTTCCAAGGCCATATCTGTATATGCTTGGCTCGTCAAGTATAACCTGAGTATTCCGCGTGTGCAACTGTTTTGCACCCGTTGTATTTGAACGTAGAACCTATCACACCCGATCATCACGTGGTGTCTCAGCACGAAGAACTTTCGCAACGGTGCATACTCAGGGAGAACACTTCTTGATAATTTAGTGAGAGATCATCTTATAATGCTACCGTCAATCAAAGCAAGATAAGATGCATAAAAGATAAACATCACATGCAATCAATATAAGTGATATGATATGGCCATCATCATCTTGTGCCTGTGATCTCCATCTCCGAAGCACCGTCATGATCACCATCGTCACCGGCGTGACACCTTGATCTCCATCGTAGCATCGTTGTCGTCTCGCCAATCTTATGCTTCCATGACTATCGCTACCGCTTAGTGATAAAGTAAAGCATTACATCGTGATTGCATTGCATACAATAAAGCGACAACCATATGGCTCCTGCCAGTTGCCGATAACTCGGTTACAAAACATGATCATCTCATACAATAAAATTCAGCATCATGTCTTGACCATATCACATCACAACATGCCTTGCAAAAACAAGTTAGACGTCCTCTACTTTGTTGTTGCAAGTTTTACGTGGCTGCTACGGGCTTAAGCAAGAACCAATCTCACCTACGCATCAAAACCACAACGATAGTTTGTCAATTTGACTCCGTTTTAACCTTCGCAAGGACCGGGCGTAGCCATACTCGGTTCAACTAAAGTTGGAGAGACTGTCACCTGCAAGCCACCTATGTGCAAAGCACGTCGGGAGAACCGGTCTCGCGTAAGCGTACGCGTAATGTCGGTCCGGGTCGTCTCGTCCAACAATACCGCCGAACCAAAGTATGACATGCTGGTAGGCAGTATGACTTATATCGTCCACAACTCACTTGTGTTCTACTCATGCATATAACATCAAACCATAAAACCTAGGCTCGGATGCCACTGTTGGGAAACGCAGTAATTTCAAAAAATTTCCTACGCACACGCAAGATCATGGTGATGCATAGCAACGAGAGGGGAGAGTGTTGTCACGTACCCTCGTAGACGTTCGCGGAAGCGTTATATCAACGCGGTTTGTAGTCGTACGTCTTCACGTCCGTACTGATCAAGTACCGAAAGCACGAGCACCTCCGAGTTTCTGCACACGTTTCCGGCTCGGTGACGCCTCGCCTTCTCGATCCAGCAAGAGGGGCGAAGTAGTAGATGAGTTCCGGCAAGCACGACGGCGTGGTGACGGTGTTGGTGAAGAACAATCCGCAGGGCTTCGCCTAAGCACTACGAAAACTATGACAGAGGATAAACTAGAGGAGACAGGGTTGCCAGCACACGGCTTGGTGTTTCTTGATCTGTCCTTTGTGCTAGCCCTGCCCCTCTATTTATATGTTGAGCCCTGGGGTCGAAACTTGGAGTAAAAGCCTCCACAAAGTCGGTTTCACCCGAAAGGCAAGAGTCCTTCTCGGACTCCATGGCCAGACGCCAGGGTTCCCGGCGTCTGGACCCAGACGCCAGGGACCCTGGCGTCTGGCCCCTGGACTCCGCAAAACTTCCTTTTGCGCTTTCCAAGAACCTTGTGGGCTTTCCCCTTTGGCCCAAATAAAGTGTTCTCGTACCCAAACATTTCGGGAAACATCCGGAACCCTTCCGGTGACCAAACACTATTATCATATATATCAAACTTTATCTCCGGACCATTCCGGAGTTCCTCGTCATGTTCGTGATCTCATCTCGGACTCCGAACAACATTCGGTCACCAACATACATAACTCACATAGTACTATATCGTCAACGAACGTTAAGCGTGCGGACCCTACGGGTTCGAGAACTATGTAGACATGACCGAGACACCTCTCTGGTCAATAACCAATAGCGGGACCTGGATGCCCATATTGGCTCCTACATATTCTACGAAGATCTTTATCGGTCAGACCGCATAACAACATACGTTGTTCCCTTTGTCATCGGTATGTTACTTGCCCGAGATTCGATCGTCGGTATCCAATACCTAGTTTAATCTCGTTACCGGCAAGTCTCTTTACTCGTTCCGTAATACATCATCTCACAACTAACCTATTAGTTGTAATGCTTGCAAGGCTTATGTGATGTGCATTACTGAGAGGGCCCAGAGATACCTCTCCGACAATCGGAGTGACAAATCCTAATCTCGAAATACGCCAACCCAACATGTACCTTTGGAGACACCTGTCGAGCTCCTTTATAATCACCCAGTTACGTTGTGACGTTTGGTAGCACACAAAGTGTTCCTCCGGCAAACGGGAGTTGCATAATCTCATAGTCATAGGAACATGTATAAGTCATGAAGAAAGCAATAGCAACATACTAAACGATCGGGTGCTAAGCTAATGGAATGGGTCATGTCAATCAGATCATTCAACCAATGATGTGATCTCGTTAATCAAATAACAACTTCTTTGTCTATGGTTAGGAAACATAACCATCTTTGATTAACAAGCTAGTCAAGTAGAGGCATACTAGTGACACTCTGTTTGTCTATGTATTCACACATGTATTATGTTTCTGGTTAATACAATTCTAGCATGAATAATAAACATTTATCATGATATAAGGAAATAAATAACAACTTTATTAATGCCTCTAGGGCATATTTCCTTCATGCCTCCTCTCTTCGACCATTAGGCCCATGGGGCCCAATAACTTCCCGAGGGGGGGGTCCGGTAACCCCCGATTCTCCGAAACGACCAGAACCATTCCGGTGTCCGAATGTAGCCTTCCAATATATGAATCTTTATGTCTCAACCATCTCGAGACTCCTTGTCATGTCCGTGATCACATCCGGGACTCCGAACAACCTTCAGTACATCAAATCACATAACTCATAATACATATCGTCATCGAACGTTAAGCATGTGGACCCTACGGGTTCGAGAACTATGTAGACATGACCGAGACTCATCTCTGGTCAATAACCAATAGCGGAACCTAGATGCTCATATTGGTTCCTACATATTCTACGAAGATCTTTATCGGTCAAACCGCATAACAACATACGTTGTTCCCTTTGTCATCGGTATGTTACTTACCCGAGATTCAATCGTTGGTATCATCATACCTAGTTCAATATCGTCACCGACAAGTCTCTTTACTAATTCTGTAATGCATCATCCCGTGAATAAATCATTAGTCACATTGCTTGCAAGGCTCATAGTGATGTGCATTATCGAGAGGGCCCAGAGATACCTCTCCGATACACGGAGTGACAAATCCTAATCTCGATCTATGCCAACTCAACAAACACCATTGGAGACACCTTTAGAGCATATTTATAATCACCCTGTTACATTGTGATGTTTGATAGCACACAAGGTGTTCCTTCGGTATTCAGGAGTTGCATAATCTCATAGTCATAGGAACATGTATAAGTCATGAAGAAAGAAATAGCAATAAACTAAACGATCATAGTGCTAAGCTAATGGATGGGTCTAGTCCATCACATCATTCTCTAATGATGTGATCCCATTCAATGAGAATACATGTCCATGGCTAGGAAACTTAACCATCTTTGATTAATGAGCTAGTCAAGTAGAGGCATACTAGGGGCACTCTGTTTGTCTATGTATTCACATATGTACTAAGTTTCCGGTTAATAAAATTTTAGCATGAATAATAAACATTTATCATGATATAAGGAAATGTAAATAACAAATTTATTATACCCTTTCTTTGCTTGATCCATTTTGAACTTCTTCAAAACTTTACTAAGGTATGTGCTTTGTGAAAGTCCAGTTAAGTGTCTTGATATATCTCTATAGATCTTGATGCCCAATATATAAGCAGCTTCAGCGAGGTCTTTCATTGAAAAATTCTTATTCAAGTATCCTTTTTATGATATTCAGAAATTCAGTATCATTTCCGATCAACAATATGTCATCCACATATAATATCAGAAATGCTACAGAGCTCCCACTCACTTTCTTATAAATACAGGCTTCTCCAAAAGTCTGTATAAAACCATATGCTTTGATCACACTATCAAAGCGTATATTCCAACTCCGAGATGCTTGCACCAGTCCATAAATGGATCGCTGGAGCTTGCACACTTTGTTAGCACCTTTTGGATCGACAAAACCTTCCGGTTGCATCATATACAACTCTTCTTTAAGACATCCATTAAGGAATGCAGTTTTGACATCCATTTGCCAAATTTCATAATCATAAAATGCGGCAATTGCTAACATGATTCGGACGGACTTAAGCATCGCTACAGGTGAAAATGTCTCATCATAGTCAACTCCTTGAACTTGTCGAAAACCTTTCGCAACAAGTCAAGCTTTGTAGACAGTAACATTACCGTCAACATCAGTCTTCTTCTTGAAGATCCATTTATTCTCTATAGCTTGCCGATCATCGGGCAAGTCAATTAAAGTCCACACTTTGTTCTCATAAATGGATCCCATCTCAGATTTCATGGCCTCAAGCCATTTCACAAAATTTGGGCTCATCATCGCTTCCTCATAGTTTGTAGGTTCGTCATGGTCAAGTAACATGACCCCCAGAAAAGGATTACTGTACCAGTCTGGTGCGGATCTTGCTCTGGTTGACCTACGAGGTTCCGTAGTAACTTGATCAGAAGTTTCGTGATCAACATCATTAACTTCCTCACTAATTGGTGTAGGAATCATTGTAACTAATTTTTGTGATGAACTACTTTGCAATAAGGGAGAAGTTACAGTTACCTCACCAAGTTCTACTTTCCTCCCACTCACTTCTTTCGAGAGAAACTCCTTCTATAGAAAGGATCCATTCTTAGCAACGAATATCTTGCCTTCGGATCTGTGATAGAAGGTGTACCCAATAGTCTATTTTGGGTATCCTATGAAGACACATTTCTCCGATTTGGGTTCGAGCTTATTAGGTTGAAGCTTTTTCACATAAGCATCGCAGCCCCAAACTTTAAGAAACGACAACTTGGGTTTCTTGCCAAACCACAATTCATACAATGTCGTCTCAATGGATTTTGCTGGTGCCCTATTTAACGTGAATACAGCCGTCTCTAAAGCATAAACCCAAAACGATAGCGATAAATCAGTAAGAGACATCATAGATCGCACCATATCTAATAAAGTGCGGTTACGACGTTCGGACACACCATTACGCTATGGTGTTCCAGGTGGCGTGAGTTGCGAAACTATTCCGCATTGCTTCAAATGAAGACCAAACTCATAACTCAAATATTCACCTCCATGATCAGATCGTAGAAACTTAATTTTCTGGTTACGATGGTTTTCCACTTCACTCTGAAATCATTTGAACTTTTCAAATGTTTCAGACTTATGTTTCATCAAGTAGATATACCCATATCTGCTAAAATCATCTGTGAAGGTCACAAAATAACGATACCCGTCATGAGCATCAACACTCATTGGACCGCATACATCAGTACGTATTATTTCCAACAAGTCTGCTGCTCTCTCTATTATTCCGGAGAACGGAGACTTAGTCATCTTACCCATGAGGCATGGTTTGCAAGCATCAAGTGATTCCAAAAGCCCATCAGCATGGAGTTTCTTCATGCGCTTTATACCAATATGACCTAAATGGCAGTGCCACAAATAAGTTGCACTATCATTATTAAACTTATATCTTTTGGCTTCAATACTATGAATATGTGTATCACTACTATTGAGATTCAATAAAAATAGACCACTCATCAAGGGTGCATGACCACAAAAGATATTACTCATATAAATAGAACAACCATTATTCTCTGATTTAAATGAATAACCGTCTCATATCAAACAATATCTAGATATGATGTTCATGCTTAAAGCTGGCACCAAATAACAATTATTCAGGTCTAATACTAATCCCGAAGGTAGATGTAGAGGTAGCATGCCGACGGCGATTACATCGGCTTTGGAACCATTTCCCAAGCGCATCGTCACCTCGTCCTTAGCCAATCTTCACTTAATCCATAGCCCCTGTTTCGAGTTGCAAATATTAGAAATAGAACCAGTATCAAATACACAAGCGCTACTGCGAGCATTAGTAAGGTACACATCAATAACATGTATATCAAATATACCTTTCATTTTGCCATCCTTCTTATCTGCCAAATACTTGGGGCAGTTCCGCTTCCAGTGACCAGTCCCTTTGCAGTAGAAGCACTCAGTCTCAGGTTTAGGTCCAGACTTGAGCTTCTTCACTTGAGCAGCAACTTGCTTGCCGTTCTTCTTGAAGTTCCACTTCTTCTCTTTGCCCTTCTTCTTGAAACAAGTGGTCTTGTTGACCATCAACACTTGATGCTCCTTCTTGATTTCTACCTCCGCAGCCTTTAGCATTGCGAAGAGCTTGGGAATTGTCTTATCCATCCCTTGCATATTATAGTTCATCACGAATCTTTTGTACCTTGGTGACAGTGATTGAAGAACTCTGTCAATGAAACTATCATTAGGAAGATTAACTCCCAGTTGAGTCAAGTGGTTGTGGTACCCAGACATTTTGAGTATATGTTCACTGACAGAACTATTCTCCTCCATCTTGCAACTGTAGAACTTATTGGAGACTTCATATCTCTCAATCCGGGCATTTTCTTGAAATATTGCTACCTCTTGAGCATGTGTTGGTTTTCCCTTGAAGAGGAAAGGGTGATGCAGAAAAGTAGCGTAAGTATTTCCCTCAGTTTTTGAGAACCAAGGTATCAATCCAGTAGTAGACTACACGCAAGTCGCCTAGTACCTGCACAAACAAACAAGAACCTCGCAACCAACGCGATAAAGGGGTTGTCAATCCCTTCACGGCCACTTACAAAAGTGAGATCTGATAAAGATAATAAGATAATTATTTTTGGTATTTTTGTTGCATAGATTGAAAAGTAAAGATTGCGAAATAAATAGTAAACTAGAATTGTAGATCGGATACTTATATGATGTAAAGTAGACCCGGGGGCCATAGGTTTCACTAGTGGCTCCTCTCAAGGTAGCATATATTCCGGTGGGTGAACAAATTACTGTCGAGCAATTGATAGAAAAGCGCATAGTTATGAGAATATCTAGGCATGATCATGAATATAGGCATCACGTCCGTGTCAAGTAGACCGAAACGATTCTGCATCTACTACTATTACTCCACACATGGACCTCTATCTAGCATGCATCTAGAGTATTAATACGTCCATTTTACATCATGCTTTTATATCGATATTTATTGCATTATGGGCTGTTATTACACATTATGTCACAATACTTATGCCTATTCTCTCTTATTTTACAGGGTTTACATAAAGAGGGAGAATGCCGGAAGCTGGGATTTTGGGCTGGAAAAGAAGCAAATATTAGAGACCTATTCTGCATAGCTCCAGAAGTCCTTAAACTTCACAAAAGTCATTTTCAGAATATATAAAAAATACTGAGCGCAAGAAGTTCACCAGGGGGGCCACACCCTGCCCACGAGGGTGGGGGCGCGCCCCCTACCTCGTGGGCCCCCTAGTGGCCCTCCGATGACCATCTTCTGCTATACTGAGTCTTTCGATGAGGAAAAAATCAGAAGCCATCTTTCCAGACGAGACTCCGCCGCCACGAGGCAGAACCTTGGCGGAACCAATCTAGGGCTCCAGCGGAGCTGTTCTGCCGGGGAAACTTCCCTCCGAGAGGGGGAAATCAACGCCATCATCATCACTAACGATCCTCTCATCGGGAGGGGGTCAATCTCCATCAACATCTTCACCAGCACCATCTCCTCTCAATTCTTGTCTCTAAGTACGGGATTGGTACCTATGGGTTGCTAGTAGTGTTAATTACTCCTTGTAGTTGATGCTAGTTGGTTTATTTGGTGGAAGATCACATGTCCAGATCCTATATGCATATTAATACCCTCTGATTATGAACATGAATATGCTTTGTGAGTATTTACGTTTGTTCCTGAGGACATGGGAGAAGTCTTGCTATTAGTAATCATGTGAATTTAGTATTCGTTCGATATTTTGATGAGATGTATGTTGTCTCTCCTCTAGTGGTGTTATGAGAACGTCGACTACATGACACTTCACCATTATTTGGGCCTAGAGGAAGGCATTGGGAAGTAATAAGTAGATCATGGGCTACTAGAGTGACAGAAGCTTAAACCCTAGTTTATGTGTTGCTTCATAAGGGGCTGATTTGGATCCATACGTTTCATGTTGTGGTTAGGTTTACCTTAATACTTTTGTTGTAGTTGCGGATGCTTGCAATAGAGGTTAATCATAAGTGGGATGCTTGTCCAAGTAAGGGCAGTACCCAAGCACCGGTCCACCCACATACCAAATTATCAAAGTACCGAACGCGAATCATATGAACGTGATGAAACCTAGCTTGACGATATTCCCATGTGTCCTCGGGAGCGCTTTTCTCTATATAAGAGTTTCTCCAGGCTTGTCCTTTGCTACAAAAAGGATTGGGCCACCTTTCTGCACTTTATTTACTTTTGTTACTTGTTGCTCGTTACCAATTATCTTATCACAAAACTATTTGTTACCTATAATTTCAGTGCTTGTAGAGAATACCTTGCTGAAAACTGCTTATCATTTCCTTCTGCTCCTCGTTGGGTTCGACACTCTTACTTATCGAAAGGACTACGATAGATCCCCTATACTTTTGGGTCATCAAGACTCTTTTCTGGCGCCGTTGCCGGGGAGTGAAGCGCCTTTGGTAGGTGGAATTTGGTAAGGAAAAATTTATATAGTGTGCTGAAATTTACTGTCACTTGTTACTATGGAAAGTAATCCTCGGAGGGGCTTGTTCGGGGTATCTTCACCCCGACCAGTAGAGCAAAGAGTTGCTCCACAACCTATTGAACCTACTGAAAATGAAAATGTCTACTTTGATATTCCTTCGGGTATGATAGAAAAAGTGCTAGCTAATCCTTTTGCAGGAGATGGAACAATGCATCCTGATGAGCACCTAATATATGTGGATGAAGTTTGTGGATTATTTAAGCTTGCAGGTGTGCCCGAGGATGTTATTAAGAAGAAGGTATTCCCTTTATCTTTGAAGGGAGATGCATTGACATGGTATAGGCTATGTGATGATATGGGATCATGGAACTACAAACGATTGAAATTGGAATTTCATCAGAAGTTTTATCCTATGCATCTTGTTCATCGTGATCGCAATTATATATATAATTTTTGGCCTCGCGAAGGAGAAAGCATCGCTCAAGCTTGGGGGAGGCTTAAATCAATGTTATATTCATGCCCCAATCGTGAGCTCTCAAGAGAAATAATTAGTCAAAATTTATATGCTCGGCTTTCTGATAGCAATCGCACCATGCTCGATACTTCTTGTGCTGACTCTTTTATGATGAAGACTATTAAATTCAAATGGGATTTATTGGAAAGAATTAAACGCAACTCTGAAGATTGGGACCTCGTCGAAGGTAAGGAGTCGGGTATGACACCTAAGTTTGATTGTGTTAAATTTTTTATGGATACCGATTTTTTCTGTAAATTTAGCACTAAATATGGACTTGACTCTGAAATAGTAGCTTCTTTCTGTGAATCTTTTGCTACTCATGTTGATCTCCCTAGGGAGAAGTGGTTTAAATATCATCCTCACATAGAAGTAAAAGTAGCTGCACCTATTAAAGTTGAAGAAAAGACTGTCACTTATAATGATCCTATCGTTCCTACTGCTTATGTTGAGAAACCACCTTTTCCTGTTAGGATAAAAGATCATGCTAAAGCTTCAACTATTGTTCGTAAAAGCAATATTAGAACCTATACACCTCCTGATCAAAGTAAAGTTGAACCTAATATTGCTATTGTTAAAGATCTCTTGTCTGATAATATTGATGGGCATGTTATTCATTTCCATGATGAAACTGCTATAATTGCTAAACCTTGTGCTAAAGATAAACATAGACCTGTGGTAGGTATGCCTGTTATTTCTGTTAAAGATAAACATAGATCATTGTTATCATGCCTTATGTGATATGGGTGCCAGTGCTAGTGCAATACCTATTGACCTATACAGAGAAATTATGCATGATATTGCACCTATTGAGTTAGAAGATATTGATGTCACAATTAAACTTGCCAATAGAGATACTATTTCACCAAATGGAATTGTTAGAGATGTTGAAGTCTTGTGTGGGAAAACTAAATATCCTGCTGATTTTCTTGTTCTTGGTTCCCCACAAGATAGCTTTTGTCACATTATATTTTGTAGACCCTTCTTGAACACAGTTAATGCTAAGATAGATTGCGAAAAGGATGTTGTTACTATTGGTTTAGGTGATATGTCTCACGAATTTAATTTCTCTAAATTTCGTAGACAACACCGTGAAGAGGAATTGCCTAGTAAAGATGAAATTATTGGTCTTGCCTCTATTGTCGTGCCTCCTAGTGATCCTTTAGAACAATATTTGCTAGACCATGAAAATGTTATGTTTATGAATGAAAGAAGGGAAATAGATGAAGTATTCTTTAAACAGGAACCCATCCTGAAACACAATTTGCTTGTCGAAATCCTAGGGGATCCTCCTCCACCCAAGGGTGATCCCGTGTTTGAGGTCAAACCGTTACCTGATACTCTTAAATATGCTTATCTTGATGAGAAAAAGATATATCCTGTTATTATTAGTGCTAACCTTTCAGAGCATGAAGAAGAGAGATTATTGAAAACTCTGAAGAAGCACCGTGCTGCTATTGGATATACTCTCGATAATCTCAAGGGCATTAGTCCCACACGATGTCAACACAAAATAAATTTGGAGAAAGATGTCAGACCAGTTCGTGATCACCAACGACGGCTGAATCCTAAGATGAAAGAAGTGGTAAGAAAGAAAATACTAAAGCTCCTTGAGGCAGGTATAATTTATCCCGTTGCTGATAGTCAGTGGGTAAGTCCTGTCCATTGTGTCCCTAAAAAGGGAGGTATTACTGTCGTTCCTAATGATAAAGATGAATTGATTCCGCAAAGAATTATTACAGGTTATAGGATGGTAATTGATTTCCGCAAAGTAAATAAGGATACTAAAAAAGATCATTACCCCTTACCTTTTATTGATCAGGTGCTAGAAAGATTATCCAAACAAACACATTTTTGCTTTCTAGATGGTTATTCTGGTTTCTCTAAAATACCTGTGTCAGCTAATGATCAATCTAAGACCACTTTTACTTGCCCGTTCGGTACTTTTGCTTATAGACGTATGCCTTTTGGTTTATGCAATGCACCTGCTACCTTCCAAAGATGCATGATGGCTATATTCTCAGACTTTTGTGAAAAGATTTGTGAGGTTTTCATGGACTATTTCTCCGTCTGTGGATCCTCTTTTGATGATTGCTTAAGCAACCTTGATCGAGTTTTGCAAGAGATGTGCAGAAACTAACCTTGTCTTGAATTGGGAGAAGTGCCACTTTATGGTTAATGAAGTTATTGTCTTGGGGCATAAAGTTTCTGAAAGATGTATTGAAGTTGATAAAGCTAAGGTTGATGCTATTGAAAAGATGCCATGTCCCAAGGACATCAAAGGTATAAGAAGTTTCCTTGGTCACACCGGTTTTTATAGGAGTTTCATTAAGGACTTCTCAAAAATTTCTCGGCCTCTGACTAATTTATTACAAAAAGATATACCATTTGTTTTTTATGATGATTGCGTAGAAGCATTTGAAATACTTAAGAAAGCATTGATCTCTGCACCTATTGTTCAGCCACCTAATTGGAATTTACCCTTTGAAATTATGTGTGATGCTAGTGATTATGCTGTAGGTGCTGTTCTACGGCAATTGATAAGAAATTAAATGTTATTCAATATGCTAGTAAAACTCTAGACAATGCTCAGAGAAATTATGCTACTAATGAAAAAGAATTCTTAGCAGTTGTATTTTCTTGTGATAAGTTCGGACCTTATATTGTTGATTCTAAAGTAACTATTCACACGGATCATGCTGCTATTAAATATCTTATGGAAAAGAAAGATGCTAAACGTAGACTTATTAGATGGGTTCTCTTGCTACAAGAATTTTATTTGCATATTATCGATAGAAAGGGAGCTGAGAACCCCGTTGCAGACAACTTGTCTAGGCTAGAGAATGTTCTTGATGACCCACTACCTATTGATGATAGCTTTCCTGATGAACAATTAAATGTCATAAACGCTTCTCGTACTGCTCCATGGTATGCCGATTATGCTAATTATATTGTTGCTAAATTTATACCACCTAGTTTCACATACCAGCAAAAGAAAAAGTTTTTCTATGATTTGAGACATTACTTTCGGGATGACCCACATTTTTATAAAGAATCAGTAGATGGTGTTATTAGACTTTGTGTACCTGAGCATGAACAGGAACAGGTCCTACGCAAGTGTCACTCCGAAGCTTATGGAGGACACTACGCTGGAGATAGAACTGCACATAAGGTATTGCAATCCGGTTTTTATTGGCCTACTCTCTTCAAGGATGCCCTTAAGTTTGTTGTATCTTGTGATGAATGTCAAAGAATTGGTAATATTAGTAGACGTCAAGAAATGCCTATGAATTATTCACTTGTTATTGAACCATTTAATGTTTGGGGCTTTGATTATATGGGACCTTTTCCTGCCTCCAATGGATACACACATATTTTAGTTGCTGTTGATTACGTTACTAAGTGGGTAGAAGCTATTCCAACTAGTAGTGCTGATCATAACACCTCTATTAAGATGCTTAAAGAAGTTATTTTTTCCAAGGTTTGGAGTCCCTAGATACTTAATGACTGATGGTGGTTCACATTTTATTCACGGTGCTTTCCGTAAAATACTTGCTAAATATGATGTTAATCATAGAATTGCATCTCCTTATCACCCACAGTCTAGTGGTCAAGTAGAATTGAGTAATAGAGAACTCAAATTAATTTTGCAAAAGACTGTTAATAGATCTAGAAAGAATTGGTCCAAGAAACTTGATGATGCATTATGGGCCTATAGAACTACATATAAAAATCCTATGGGTATGTCTCCGTATAAAATGGTTTATGGAAAAGCATGTCACTTACCTCTCGAACTAGAACATTGTTGGGGAACGTAGTAATTTCAAAAAAATTCCTACGCACACACAAGATCATGGTGATGCATAGCAACGAGAGGGGAGAGTGTTGTCTACGTACCCTCGTAGACCGAAGCGGAAGCGTTGACGCAACGTAGAGGAAGTAGTCGTACGTCTTCCCGGTCCAACCGATCCAAGCACCGTTACTCCGGCACCTCTGAGTTCTTGGCACACGTTCAGCTCGATGACGCTCCCCGGGCTTCGATCCAGCAAAGCTTCGGGGAGGAGTTCCGTCAGCATGACGGCGTGGTGACGATCTTGATGTTCAACCGTCGCAGGGCTTCGCCTAAGCACCGCTACAATATGACCGAGGTGTAATATCGTGGAGGGGGGCACCGCACACGGCTAAGGAACGATCACGAAGATCAACTTGTGTGTCCATGGGGTGCCCCTGCCCCCGTATATAAAGGAGTGGAGGAGGGGAGGGCCAGCCCTCTCTATGGCGCGCCCTAGGGGAGTCCTACTCCCACCGGGAGTAGGATTCCCCCTTTCCTAGTCCAACTAGGAGTCCTTCCATGTAGTAGGAGTAGGAGACAAGGAAGGGGAAGGGAAAGAAGGAGGGGGCGCGGCCCCTCCCCCTAGTCCAATTCGGAGTAGGCCTTGGGGGGGGGGGGCGCGGCCTGCCCTAGGCAGCCCCTCTCTCTTTCTCGTATGGCCCAATAAGGCCCAATACTTCTCCCGGCGAATTCCCGTAACTCTCCGGTACTCCGAAAAATACCCGAACCACTCGGAACCTTTCCGATGTCCGAATATAGTCATCCAATATATTGATCTTTATGTCTCGACCATTTCGAGACTCCTCGTCATGTCCCCGATCCCATCCGGGACTCCGAACTCCTTCGGTACATCAAAACTCATAAACTCATAATATAACTGTCATCGAAACCTTAAGCGTGCGGACCCTACGGTTCGAGAAAATGTAGACATGACCGAGACACGTCTCCGGTCAATAACCAATAGCGGGACCTGGATGCCCATATTGGCTCCTACATATTCTACGAAGATCTTTATCGATCAGACCGCATAACAACATACGTAGTTCCATTTGTTATCGGTATGTTACTTGCCTGAGATTCGATCGTCAGTATCCAATACCTAGTTCAATCTCGTTACCGGCAAGTCTCTTTACTCGTTTCGTAATACATCATCCCGCAACTAACTCATTAGTTGCAATGCTTGCAAGGCTTAAGTGATGTGCATTACCGAGAGGGCCCAGAGATACCTCTCCGACATTCGGAGTGACAAATCCTAATCTCGAAATACGCCAACCCAACATGTACCTTTGGAGACACCTGTAGAGCTCCTTTATAATCACCCAGTTACGTTGTGACGTTTGGTAGCACACAAAGTGTTCCTCCGGCAAACGGGAGTTGCATAATCTCATAGTCATAGGAACATGTATAAGTCATGAAGAAAGCAATAGCAACATACTAAACGATCTGGTGCTAAGCTAATGGAATGGGTCATGTCAATTAGATCATTCAACTAATGATGTGATCCCGTTAATCAAATAACAACTCTTTGTCCATGGTTAGGAAACATAACCATCTTTGATTAACGAGCTAGTCAAGTAGAGGCATACTAGTGACACTCTGTTTGTCTATGTATTCACACATGTATTATGTTTCCGATTAATACAATTCTAGCATGAATAATAAACATTTATCATGATTTAAGGAAATAAATAATAACTTTATTATTGCCTCTAGGGCATATTTCCTTCAGTCTCCCACTTGCACTAGAGTCAATAATCTAGATCACATCGCCATGTGATTTAACATCAATAGTTCACATCTTTATGTGATTGGTTCACATCTCCATGTGACTAACACCCAAAGGGTTTACTAGATTCAATAATCTAGTTCACATCGCTATGTGATTAAGACCCAAAAAGTGATCATGTTTTGCTTGTGAGAGAAGTTTAGTCAATGGGTCTGCCACATTCAGATCCGCATGTATTTTGCAAATTTCTATGTCAACAATGCTCTGCATGGAGCTACTCTAGCTAATTGCTCCCACTTTCAATATGTATCCAGATTGAGACTTAGAGTCATCTGGATCAGTGTCAAAACTTGCATCGACGTAACCCTTTACGACGAATCTTTTGTCACCTCCGTAATCGAGAAACATATCCTTATTCCAGTAAGGATAATTTTGACCGCTGTCCAGTGATCTACTCCTATATCACTATTGTACTCCCATGCCAATCAGTGTAGGGTATACAATAGATCTGGTACACAACATGGCATACTTTATAGAACCTATGGCTGAGGCATAGGGAATGACTTTCATTCTCTTTCTATCTTCTGCCATGGTCGGGCTTTGAGTCTTACTCAATTTCACACCTTATGACACAGGCAAGAACTCTTTCTTTGACTGTTCCATTTTGAACTACTTCAAAATCTTGTCAAGGTATGTACTCATTGAAAAAACTTATCAAGCGTCTTGATCTATCTCTATAGATCTTGATGCTCAATATGTAAGTAGCTTCTTCGAGGTCTTTCTTTGAAAAACTCCTTTCAAACACTCCTTTATGCTTTGCAGAATAATTCTACATTATTTCCGATCAACAATATGTCATTCACATATACTTATCAGAAATGCTGTAGTGCTCCCACTCACTTTCTTGTAAATACAGGCTTCACCGCAAGTCTGTATAAAACTATATCTTTTGATCAACTTATCAAAGCGTATATTCCGACTCTGAGATGCTTGCACCAGTTCATAGATGGATCGCTGGAGCTTGCATATTTTGTTAGCACCTTTAGGATTGACAAAACCTTCTGGTTGCATCATATACAACTCTTCTTTAATAAATCCATTAAGGAATGCAGTTTTGTTTATCCATTTTCCAGATTTCATAAAATGCGACAATTGCTAACATGATTCGGACAGACTTAAGCATAGATATGAGTGAGAAACTCTCATCTTAGTCAACACCTTGAACTTGTCGAAAACCTTTTGCGACAATTCTAGCTTTGTAGATAGTAACACTACTATCAGCGTCCGTCTTCCACTTGAAGATCCATTTATTTTCTATGGCTTGCCGATCATCGGGCAAGTCAACCAAAGTCCACACTTTGTTCTCATACATGGATCCCATCTCAGATTTCATGGCCTCAAGCCATTTATCGGAATCTGGGCTCATCATCGCTTCCTCATAGTTCGTAGGTTCGTCATGGTCAAGTAACATGACTTCCAGAATAGGATTACCATACCACTCTGGTGCGGATCTCACTCTGGTTTACCTACGAGATTCGGTAGTAACATGATCTGAAGTTACATGATCATCATCATTAGCTTCCTCACTAATTGGTGTAGTAGTCACAGGAACAGATTTCTATGATGAACTATTTTCCAATAAGGGAGAAGGTACAATTACCTTATCAAGTTTTCTACTTTCCTCCCACTCACTTCTTTCGAGAGAAACTCCTTCTCTAGAAAGGATCCATTCTTAGCAACGAATGTCTTGCCTTCGGATCTGTGATAGAAGGTGTACCCAACTGTCTCCTTTGGGTATCCTATGAAGACATATTTCTCCGATTTGAGTTTGAGCTTATCGAGATGAAACTTTTTCACATAAGCATCGCAACTCCAAACTTTAAGAAACGACAGCTTAGGTTTCTTGCCAAACCATAGTTCACACGGTGTCGCCTCAACGGATTTAGATGGTGCCCTATTTAATGTGAATGCAGCTGTCTCTAATGCATAACCCCAAAACTTTAGTGGTAAACCGGTAAGAAACATCATAGATTGCACTATATCCAATAAAGTGCGGTTATGAGTTTGGACACACCATTATGCTATGGTATTCCAGGTGGCATGAATTTGTGAAACTATTCCACATTGTTTTAATTGAAGACCAAACTCGTAACTCAAATATTCATCTTCTGCGATCATATCGTAGAAACTTTTATTTTTGTTACGATGATTCTCCACTTCACTCTGAAATTCTTTGAACTTTTCAAATGTTTCAGACTTGTGTTTCATCAAGTAGATATACTTATATCTTCTCAAATCATCTATGAAGACCAGAAAATAATGATACCTGCCATGAGCCTCAATATTCATCGGACCACATACATCAGTATGTATGATTTCCAACAAATCTGTTGCTCGCTCCATTGTTCCGGAGAACGGAGTCTTAGTCATCTTGCCTACGAGGCATGGTTCGCAAGCACCAACTAATTCATAATCAAGTGATTCCAAAAGCCCATCAGCATGGATTTTCTTCATGCGCTTTACACCAATATGACCTAAACGGCAGCTGTGGCGACCCCGACCCGAATGGATCAAGCCTACTGTGCTCGGGTGTCATCCCTGGATCAGTAATGCTGACACCACACAGTACATCAAAGGATTTATAGCAGAGTGGCAATCACACACTTATTACATTGTTGTCTCAAAGAGAACTTATTACAATAAATATGGCTTAAGGCCATCTAATATCGATAACAGCGGAAGACTCGGAAGATAAATGGGTCCATCAACTCCAACGGCATCACTGAGTATAGGAACCACGACCTAAAAGCACCTTACTCGTCGTCTGAAAAGTCTGCAACATGAGAAGTTGCAGCCCGAAAACGGGTCAGCCACATGGAATATGCTGGCAATGTAACCATAGAGAGTAATGGAATGAAAAGCTATACTATATGCCATATATGGCTGGTGGAAAGCTCTATGGTTACAGTTTTTGCGTAAAGCCAGTTTTTCCCTACTGCAAAAGGAATAAATTTATTTAACTACATGGTGGTTGTGAACATCGAGAATGGTTGACAGCATTCCGATCCCAATTAAGTGAACAATTAAAACCCAACAACATTAATTAGAAGTAACATGTGAGATTCATATGATATTCAACTACTAGTTACTCAAGATGTCCATGTCCGGGGACACGGCTAATCATGATTAGTTGGTACACTCTGCAGAGGTTTGCGCACTTTTCCCCACAAGACTCGATCGCCTCCGTTTGGTTTCTCGCACTACAGGGTGTTTGAGAAGACGGATGACCGAGACATAGTCTTTCAGAAGTGCTAGCACCTTACGATCGGGTAGACCGGTACACCTACATCCCCTACATCTGCTAGTCCACCACTGTAAGAGTTCGCACAACTTAGTCAACTATGCCAGAGCCCATAATGGCTTGTGGCTGCACACGGAAGTTTCTAGCATGAAAGATCTTATGATCCCTTTGATCCTGGGTGGCGGTCCAAAATAAAACAGGCAAGTCCTGATAGACATCAGGTGCCTCAATCCACCCAGATGTGTGTTTAAGTTGCCACTTTAGATAAACCCTTAAAATTAACAAACTCACATCTGTCATGGATATCACTCACCCAATCCACGTCTACTAGCATAGCATGGCATAATAAGCAAACGTAGAAGTAACTCCCAAAGGTTTGATAATAATACAGGTGATAGGTACTACCTCATCTACTTCCCATACCACAATTTAATTAGATCCTAATCATGCAATGTGTGAGGATTGATCTAATGCAATAAAACATGGGTTGTAGAAAAGGTATGATCAAAGTGTTACTTGCCTTGCTGATGATCCGCGAGACCTAGGGTTCCGAAGTAACAAGCGGCGCAATCCGGGTGATCTCTCGCAGACAAACAACAAGCACACAATAAGTACTCATCTAATGCACACGTAAAAATCGAACAAGAGAACGAACCAGAAAGTTCAACTTAAGAACTCCGGTTGCAAAGAAAGAACGAACCGAACAAAGAAACGGAAAACAAACGGCGGAAGAAAACAACTCGGTTCTAGCAAGTTGAAACTAGGTCAAAATTTTACCGAGGCAAAAACTTGTTTAAGTTGATTAGACGGAACGGCGGTTTCGAAACGAAACTCCAGGCGTTTGAATCACCTGATTCCGATAAACGAGCGAGAAGAAAGACTAGAACGAAGATCGGATCTGAGATCACGATCGCGGAATAAATCCGACGAAAAGAAAGAGACGAACGGTTAAACGAACGGACGTCGTTAACCGGGAACAATCGGTGATCACGTTCGTTGGGACGAACGGTCCGATAGAAGAACGAAAACCGATCTAGGGTTTTCGGAAAAGAAAACCGAAACAAAAACCGGAAGAAAAAAGAAAAGAATCAGAGAGAAAACGGAACGGTTCTTTTAGGAAAAACCGGACCGGGGAAGAAAAGGAAAGGCGCGGCTGCCTCGGGAGGCGGCGGCTACTAGGCGGCGGTGGCGGCTAGGCGGCGGCTGCTAAGGGCGGCGGCGGCTTGGGGCTGCGCGCTGCTGCTTGCTGCGGCTTAGGAGGAGAGAGGCTTGGGTTTTTGATGTGAGGAGAGGGGGGGGGTAGAGGGGTATTTATATTGGTGAGGGGAGTGGGTTTCTTGGGGGTAGGGGACAAGAAATAGAATAGGAATAGGAAAGAAAAAGAGGAAACGGAGTAGGACTAAAGTCCTACTAGGACTCCAAAAGGGGCGGCGGCGGCCTCCTGGCGCCTGGCGCGCGCGACGCGGGCGATGGCCTGGCCGGCCGGCTGCTGGCTGGGCCTTGGCCCAGGGCGCTGCAAGACTTTTTTTAATCGGTTTCAAGCGCAGAAAAACATAGAAAAGAAAATCTAAACAAACTCAAAAAAAAAACTAAAGTAAAATTTCCCCTTCTCCTAAAAATGAGTCGAACAAAATGAACTTTTCTCCGGGCCTAAAATGCAATTTTCGAAAACGCGCATTTTTCCCTATCCAAAAGAAATGCGAATAAACTCCGGCAAACCAAAATTTGACTTATTCATTAAATCTTCATTTTTCCTAAATTTGGGAAAGTCATATTATTCCCTCTCTTATATTTTTTTAATATCGGAAAAATAATTGAAGATGAAATAAATAAATCAAATGATCCTCTTTTCAAATTTGAGAAAACTCTCAAATATGAAAATAACGAAATCTCCAACTCTCTCCGAAGGTCCTTGAGTTGCGTGAAATTTCTAGGATCGACCAAAATGCAAGAAAATATGATATGCATGATGATCTAATGCATAACATTCCAAATTGAAAATTTGGGATGTTACAAACCTACCCCCCTTAAGATGAATCTCGCCCTCGAGATTCAGGTTGGCTAGAAAATAGGTGAGGGTGGTCCTTGAGCAAATCTTCTTCTCTTTCCCAGGTGGCTTCATCCTCTGAGTGGTGGTTCCACTGAACTTTGCAAAACTTGATAACCTTGCTGCGAGTAACTCTGCTGGCATAATCGAGAATCTTGACTGGCTTCTCCTCATACGTTAAGTCGTTTGTCAACTGAATGGCTTCGAGTGGCACGGTATCTCTTAGCGGTACCTCCGCCATCTCGGCATGACATTTCTTCAGCTGAGAAACATGGAATACGTCATGAACTCCTGACAGTCCCTCTGGTAATTCCAACTTATAAGCGACTTCTCCCATACGTTGCAAGATCTTATACGGTCCAACGAAACGCGGTGCTAATTTTCCCTTAACTCCAAAGCGCTTAACTCCTCGAAGTGGGGATACTCGAAGATAAACTCTGTCTCCGGTTTCATAAACTGTCTCCTTGCGTTTTGAATCTGCGTAGCTCTTCTGCCTGGACTGGGCTACCTTGAGCCTATCGTGAATCAACTTAACTTTCCGTTCAGACTCCTTAATCAAATCTGGTCCAAAGAATTGACGGTCTCCAACTTCGTCCCATGACAACGGTGTCCTGCACCTCCTTCCGTATAAAGCTTCGAAAGGTGCCATCTTCAAACTGGTTTGGTAACTGTTGTTATAAGAAAACTCCGCATACGGCAAGTTATCGTCCCAACTAGATCCATAATCTAGTGCACAAGCTCTCAGCATATCTTCCAAAATCTGATTGACTCTCTCGGTCTGTCCATCTGTCTGCGGGTGAAAAGCTGTGCTGAACTCTAGTCTGGTTCCTAAAGTTTCATGCAACTGATTCCAAAAATTTGAGGTAAATTGGGTTCCTCTATCTGATACGATACTCCTCGGAACTCCATGCAAACAAATGATTCTAGTCATGTATATATTTGCCAACTTAGCACTGGTGTAAGTGGTCTTAACTGGAATGAAATGTGCTACCTTCGTCAAATGATCAACTACTACCCATATCGAGTCATATCCTGCTTTCGTCCTGGGTAGTCCTGTGATAAAATCCATGCCTATCTTATCCCACTTCCATTCGGGTATCGGCAATGGTTGTAACAATCCTGCTGGCTTCTGATGTTCTGCCTTTACTCTCTGACATACGTCACAAACTACTACATATGCTGCAATATCCTTCTTCATTCCGGTCCACCAGAATGTTTCATTTAAATCCAAATACATCTTGGTATTCCCTGGGTGAATCGAATACGGTGAATCATGTGCCTCTTGCAAAATCAACTTCCTGATCTCCGGGTCATTGGGCACATAAACACGGTCCTCAAAACATAGGGTATCTTGTTCATCCTCACGAAATCCCTTTGCTTTTCCTTCGCTCAATTTCTCTTTTATAGCAGCAATCTCCTTGTCAGATTTCTGAGCTTCTCTGATCTTATCCATCAATGTTGACTGAATCTCCAATGCTGCTACATAGCCTCTCGGAACTATTTCCAAACATAGCTCACGAAGGTTTTCTGCTAACTCCTTTGGTACTTCTCCCGTCACTAGGGTGTTGACATGGCTCTTACGGCTCAATGCATCAGCTACTACATTAGCTTTTCCGGGATGGTAATGCAATCTCATGTCATAATCCTTGATGAGCTCCAACCATCTCCTTTGTCTGAGGTTCAACTCCTTCTGAGTGAAAATGTACTTCAAACTCTTGTGATCCGTGTACACCTCACAACGATTTCCAATGAGGAAATGTCTCCAAGTTTTCAATGCATGCACTACAGCTGCTAACTCCAAATCATGCGTGGCATAATTCAACTCATGAGGCTTCAGTTGTCGTGAAGCATATGAAACAACTCTCCCTTCCTGCATAAGCACTGCTCCAAGTCCTCGATGTGAAGCGTCGCAATACACCTCATAATCCTTGGTCTGATCTGGCAAAATCAATACTGGTGAGGTAACCAAGCGTTTCTTCAACTCCTGGAAACTAGCCTCACACTCCTCAGTCCATTTGAACTTAGTATCCTTCTTCAACAACTCCGTCATAGGCTTTGCAATCTTTGGAAAGTTCTCAATGAATCTCCGGTAGTATCCTGCGAGTCCAAGAAAACTCCGGATCTCTCCAACTGTCGTTGGTGATTCCCATTCGGTTACTGTCTCAACCTTAGTGGGGTCAACTGCTATACCTTCTCCAGATATAACGTGTCCGAGGAATCCAACTTCCTTCAACCAAAACTCGCATTTGCTGAATTTGGCATATAACTGATGTTCCCTTAGTTTCTCCAAAACCAAATGCAAATGTTCCTTATGCTCCTGTTCATTCTTTGAATAAACCAGGATGTCGTCAATGAACACTACGACAAACTTATCCAAAAACTCCATAAACACTTTGTTCATTAGGTTCATAAAATAGGCAGGTGCGTTAGTCAATCCAAATGACATAACAGTATACTCATACAGTCCATATCTCGTGGTGAATGTTGTCTTAGGTATGTCCTGCTCCCGAATCTTCAATTGATGGTACCCTGATCGCAAATCGATCTTGGAAAACACTTTAGCTCCTTGCAACCGATCAAACAGATCGTTGATCATTGGCAATGGGTACTTATTCTTGATGGTTACTTCATTCAATCCCCGATAATCTAAAACCATCCTTAATGATCCATCCTTCTTTTCCACTAGAAGTACGGGTTATCCCCAAGGCGAAGAACTTGGGCGAATGTAACCTTTATCCAATAACTCCTTAATCTGGTTCTTAATTTCCACCAAATCCTTTGCTGGCATCCTATATGGTCTCTTTGATATTGGCCCAGTGCCTGGCAATAACTCAATCAAAAACTCAATGTCCCTATCCGGTGGCATGCCTGGCAATTCCTCAGGAAATACATCAGGAAAATCCTTTACCACTGGTACTTCCTCTTGCACAACTCCTAATAAGGAATTTACTTGTGTCCTGTTTGGCACATGCCGGGATACATACTTGATCCTTCTTCCTTCTGGTGTGGTAAGCAAAATTGTCTTACTAGCACAATCGATGTTTCCTCCATACATCGACAACCAATCCATACCAAGAATCACATCCAGACCTTGGGATTCCAAAATAATTAAATCCGTTGGGAAAACATGCCTTCCTATACTTAATGGCACTTGGAAACATCCTTTTCTGGCCATGTACTCTGCTCCTGGTGAGCTTACTAGCATAGGTGTTTTAAGAATCCTAGTGGGCAGGCTATACTTTTCCACAAATCCCCTTGATATGTATGAATGCGATGCACCAGTATCAAAAAGAATGAGTGCAGTAAATGACTTAACCAAAACTTACCTATTACTGCATCGGGCTGATCTTCAACCTCCTCCACATTAACGTGGTTCACCTGTCCCGTATTGAAAGGGTTCGGCTTCTTCCCAGAGCTTCCATTGCCATTTCCATTCTGGCCTTCAGGACATTCATTTGCATAATGCCCTGGCTTCGAACACTTATAGCAAGTGACGTGGCTCAAGTCCTTTTTGGCTGGGGTGGATGGGGTGGTCCGGTTCTGGCCGTTGCTTCCTCCATTCCCATTACCATTCTTGTGGCCATTATGGTTGTGCGAGCTACCTCCTCCATGGGTGTGCTGAAACTGAAATCCCGGTTTAGGGGCAAAACGGGGCTTCTGCTGGGCTCCAGGGTTATTCTTCCCCTGTCCATACTTCCTCTTACGGTTCTCAATCTGCTGTTGCTTTTTCAATCATGATGGCACGATCTACCAACTCCTGGTAGTTGTTGAAACTCGCTACCATCAACTGCATGCTTAGCTCATCATTCAGTCCTTCCAGAAACTTCTCCTGCTTAGCTGCATCCGTAGCAACGTCATCTGGGGCATAACGTGCTAACTTGCTGAAGTCGTCAACGTACTGGCCAACTGTCCTTCCTCCTTGGCGTAAGTTGCGAAACTCACGCTTCTTTATGGCCATAGCTCCTGCTGAAACATGGGCAGTGCGGAAAGCTTGCTGAAACTGATCCCATGTGACAGTGTCAACTGGGTAAGTGGCTGTGAAATTCTCCCACCATGCTGCCGCGGGTCCGTCAAGCTGGTGAGCGGCAAACTTCACTTTCTCACCATCCGTGCATCCTGCAGTGGTCAACTCCCTTCCTATCTTGCGGAGCCAATCGTCTGCTACTATCGGCTCGGTGCTACTAAAACACCGGCGGATTCAGCCTAAGGAAACGGGCTAAGTGGTCAACAGGTGGTGGTGGTGGGTTGTTGTTGTTGTTTCTGCTGGTTCTGGACTAACATCTGCATCAATTGATTCTGTTGCTGGATCAACTGAGTGAGCTCCGGTGGAAATCCATTGTCACGTCTCGGAGGCATCTGAGGGTTTAGAAAAGACGAGAATTAAGAATAGAGGGGTCTAAAGGGAAAACACTACCCATATGCACATGAGGCAAATGCACACAAAATCACTTCATTCAATCAAACAAGGGCTTACAAACGGTCTAACTATCGCAAAAGTGCTCGACTATAATGTTTACATGGGGGAAATACTACTACTATCTGGTGGTCATCTAGAAATTTGAACCGGTGGAAGACTCCATGATATCTGCTCCAGCTTCGTCTTCAAAGTCGGGTTCACTTGGATCCGAATCGGTGTCGTCGATGATGATGTAGTTGTCCGGACATGCGACGTACTCGTCTTCCTCCGTGGATGCTAACTTCCTCTTGAGTTCTTCAATCTCCTGCTTAAGATCGCCATTGTGTCTTGCTAGAGCTACGATCTCGTCCATGTAGTCCTTGCGTGTAGACTTCAGTTCTCCTTCTAGCTCGATGATCCTTGCCTTTGCATTCTTCAACTCTATCATATCATTGCACATCTGGTTCTCGTGGCGTCGAATGTGCTGGTTTAACTCCTGGATGAAAGATGCAATGGATCTATCCTTCTTGGTGCTGACTAACTCCCATTGTTCATCTCGGCGTCCGCAAATCTGGTAGATAGTGTCCTTGAGGTCTTCTTTGGTAAACTTCTCCAATGCGTCCTATGGTGATATGAGCTGCCATGCTCCTTCCCAGACTCCAGGTTGGTGCATTGAAAACACTATCTATAGGCTTCGTGATTGGCGCGAATGTTCTTCCCGGAACGTGAGCTTGAATCTTCCAGCGCTCCTCTTCAGGCAGAGTGGCGTTGAAGGTTCCCGTGAAGCTTGGTAATCCAATGTTCAGGTACTTGGTGACTTCCTTCAGGTGAAATCCAAATGGTGTGCCTTCATCCGGTTGAGCGTACTTAATCTTCGCGTGCGTCATCCTAAAAGAGTAGAAAAGATGAGGAGTTAGAAAATGAGAAGAGAATGGTGATCTATGGCTTTAACTTAGTGGTCGTGTCCTACAGTCAGCGTGTGCTCTGATACCATCTCTGTGGCGACCCGACCCGAATGGATCAAGTCTACTGTGCTCGGGTGTCATCCCTGGATCAGTAATGCTGACACCACACAGTACATCGAAGGATTTATAGCAGAGTGGCAATCACACACTTATTACATCGTTGTCTCAAAGAGAACTTATTACAATAAATATGGCTTAAGGCCATCTAGTCGATAACAGCGGAAGACTCGGAAGATAAATGGGTCCATCAACTCCAACGGCATCACTGAGTATAGAACCACGACCTAAAAGCACCTTACTCGTCGTCTGAAAAGTCTGCAACATGAGAAGTTGCAGCCCGAAAACGGGTCAGCACATGGAATATGCTGGCAATGTAACACATAGAGAGTAATGGAATGAAACAGCTATACTATATGCATATATGGCTGGTGGAAAGCTCTATGGTTACAGTTTTGCGTAAAGCCAGTTTTTCCCTACTGCAAAGGAATAAATTTATTTAACTATCATGGTGGTTGTGAAACATCGAGAATGGTTGACAGCATTCCGATCCCAATTAAGTGAACAATTAAAACCCAACAACATTAATTAGAAGTAACATGTTGAGATTCACATGATATTCAAGTACTAGATACTCAAGATGTCCATAACCGGGGACACGGCTAATCATGATTAGTTTGTTACACTCTGCAGAGGTTTGCGCACTTTTCACCCACAAGACTCGATCGCCTCCGTTTGGTTTCTCGCACTACAGGGTGTTTGAGAAGACGGATGACCGAGACATAGTCTTTCAGAAGCGCTAGCACCTTACGATCGGGTAGACCGTACCACCTACATCCCCTACATCTGCTAGTCTACCACTGTAAGAGTTCGCACAACTTAGTCAACTATGCCAGAGCCCATAATGGCTTGTGGCTGCACACGGAAGTTTCTAGCATGAAAGATCTTATGATCCCTTTGAGCCTGGGTGGCGGTCCAAATAACAGGCAAGTCCTGATAGACATCAGGTGCCTCAATCCACCCAGATGTGTGTTTAAGTTGCCACCTTAGATAAACCATTAAAATTATCAAACTCACATCTGTCATGGATATCACTCACCCAATCCACGTCTACTAGCATAGCATGGCATAATAAGCAAACGTAGAAGTAACTCCCAAAGGTTTCATAATAATACAGGTAATAGGTACTACCTCATCTACTTCCCATCCCACAATTTAATTAGATCCTAATCATGCAATGTGAGAGGATTGATCTAATGCAATAAAACATGGGTTGTAGAAAAGGTATGATCAAAGTGTTACTTGCCTTGCTGATGAATCCGCGAGACCTAGGGTTTCGAAGTAACAAGCGGCGCAATCCGGGTGATCTATCGCAGACAAACAACAAGCACACAATAAGTACTCATCTAATGCACAGGTAAAACTCGAACCAAGAGAACGAACCAGAAAGTTCAACTTAAGAACTCCGGTTGCAAAGAAAGAAACGACCGAACAACGAAACGGAAAACAAACGGCGGAAGAAAACAACTCGGTTCTAGCAAGTTGAAACTAGGTCAAATTTTACCGGGGCAAACTTGTTTAAGTTGATTAGACGGAACGGCGGTTTCGAAACTGAAACTCCAGGGCGTTTGAATCACCTGATTCCGATAAACGAGCGAGGAAGAAAGACTAGAACGAAGATCGGATCTGAGATCACGATCGCAGGAATAAATCACGAGAAAAGAAAAGGAAAGAGACGAGGTTAAACGAACGGGACGTCGTTAACCGGGGAACAATCGGTGATCACGTTCGTTGGGACGAACGGTCCGATAGAAGAACGAAAACCGATCTAGGGTTTTCGGAAAAAAGACCGAAACAAAAACCGGAAAAGACACAGAAAAGAAACGGAAGAGAAAACGGAACGGTTCTTTTAGGAAAAACCGGACCGGGGAAGAAAAAGAAAGGTGCGGCTACCTCGGGAGGTGGGCTCCGGGCGGCGGCGGCTAAGGGCGGCGGCGGCTTGGGGCTGCGTGCTGCTGCTTGCTGCGGCTTAGGAGGAGAGAGGATTGGGTTTTTGATGTGAGGAGAGGGGGGGTAGAGGGGTATTTATATTGGTGAGGGGAGGGGGTTTCTTGGGGTAGGTGACAAGAAATAGAGTAGGAATAGGAAAGAAAAAGAGGAAACGGAGTAGGACTAAAGTCCTACTAGGACTCCAAAAGGGGCGGCGGCGGCGGACTCCTGGCGCCTGGCGCGCGCGGCGCGGGCGATGGCCTGGCCGGCCGGCTGCTGGCTGGGCCTTGGCCCAGGGCGCTGCAAGATTTTTTTTTAAATCGGTTTCGCGCGCAGAGAAACAAAAGAAAAACTATCTAAACAAACTCCGAAAAAATCTAAAGTAAATTTTCCCCGACTCCTAAAAATGAGTCGAACAAAATGAACTTTTCTCCGGGCCTAAAATGCAATTTTCGAAAACGCGGATTTTTCCCTATCCAAAAGAAATGCGAATAAACTCCGGCAAACCAAAATTTGACTTATTCATTAAATCTTCATTTTTCCTAAATTTGGGAAAGTCATATTATTCCTCTCTTATATTTTTTTAATATCGGAAAATAATTGAAGATGAAATAAATAAATCAAATGATCCTCTTTTCAAATTTGAGAAAACTCTCAAATATGAAAATAACGAAATCTTCAACTCTCTCCGAAGGTCCTTGAGTTGCGTGTAATTTCTAGGATCGACCAAAATGCAAGAAAATATGATATGCATGATGATCTAATGCATAACATTCCAAATTGAAAATTTGGGATGTTACAGCAGTGCCACAAATAATTTGGGATGTCTCGCGTAAGCGTACGCGTAATGTCGGTCCGGGGCGCTTCATCCAACAATACCGCCGAACGAAAATATGACATGCTGGTAAGCAGTATGACTTATATCGCCCACAACTCACTTGTGTTCTACTCGTGCATATAACATCAACACATAAAACCTAGGCTCGGATGCCACTGTTGGGGAACGTAGTAATTTCAAAAAAATTCCTACGCACACACAAGATCATGGTGATGCATAGCAACGAGAGGGGAGAGTGTTGTCTACGTAACCTCGTAGAACGAAGCGGAAGCGTTGACGCAACATAGAGGAAGTAGTCGTACGTCTTCCCGGTCCAACCGATCCAAGCACCGTTACTCCGGCACCTCCGAGTTCTTGGCACACGTTCAGCTCGATGACGCTCCCCGGGCTCCGATCCAGCAAAGCTTCGGGGAGGAGTTCCGTCAGCACGACGGCGTGGTGACGATCTTGATGTTCAACCGTCGCAGGGCTTCGCCTAAGCACCTCTACAATATGATCGAGGTGTAATATCGTGGAGGGGGGCACCGCACACGGCTAAGGAACGATCACGAAGATCAACTTGTGTGTCCATGGGGTGCCCCCTGCCCCCGTACATAAAGGAGTGGAGGAGGGGAGGGCCGGCCCTCTCTATGGCGTGCCCTAGGGGAGTCCTACTCCCACCGTGAGTAGGATTCCCCCTTTCCTAGTCCAACTAGGAGTCCTGCCATGTAGTAGGAGTAGGAGACAAGGAAGGGGAAGGGAGAAGGGAAAGAAGGAGGGGGCGCGACCCCTCCCCCTAGTCCAATTCGGACTAGGCCTTGGGGGGTGGGCGCGCGGCCTGCCCTAGGCAGCCCCTCTCTCTTTCCCGTATGGCCCAATAAGGCACAATACTTCTCCCGGCGAATTCCCTTAACTCTCCGGTACTCCGAAAAATATCCGAACCACTCGGAACCTTTTCGATGTCCGAATATAGTCGTCCAATATATTGATCTTTACGTCTCGACCATTTCGAGACTCCTCGTCATGTCCCCGATCCCATCCGGGACTCCGAACTCCTTCGGTACATCAAAACTCATAAACTCATAATATAACTGTCATCGAAACCTTAAGCATGCGGACCCTACGGTTCGAGAACAATGTAGACATGACCGATACACGTCTCCGGTCAATAACCAATAGCGGGACCTGGATGCCCATATTGGCTCCTACATATTCTACGAAGATCTTTATCGGTTAGACCGCATAACAACATACGTTGTTCCCTTTGTCATCGGTATATTACTTGCCCGAAATTCGATCGTCGGTATCCAATACCTAGTTCAATCTCATTACCGGCAAGTCTCTTTACTCGTTCCGTAATACATCATCCCGCAACTAACTCATTAGTTGCAATGCTTGCAAGGCTTAAGTGATGTGCATTACCGAGAGGGCCCAGAGATACCTCTCCGACATTCGGAGTGACAAATCCTAATCTCGAAATATGCCAACCCAACATGTACCTTTGGAGACACCTGTAGAGCTCCTTTATAATCACCCAGTTATGTTGTGACGTTTGGTAGCACACAAAGTGTTCCTCCGGCAAACGGGAGTTCCATAATCTCATAGTCATAGGAACATGTATAAGTCATGAAGAAAGCAATAGCAAAATACTAAACGATCGGGTGCTAAGCTAATGGAATGGGTCATGTCAATTAGATCATTCAACTAATGATGTGATCCCGTTAATCAAATAACAACTCTTTGTCCATGGTTAGGAAACATAACCATCTTTGATTAACGAGCTAGTCTAGTAGAGGCATACTAGTGACACTCTGTTTGTCTATGTATTCACACATGTATTATGTTTCCGGTTAATACAATTCTAGCATGAATAATAAGCATTTATCATGATATAAGGAAATAAATAATAACTTTATTATTGCCTCTAGGGCATATTTCCTTCAAACATAAGGCTTATTGTGCTATTAAAGAACTCAATTATGATTTCAAACTTGCCGGTGAGAAGAGGTTATTTGACATTAGCTCACTTGATGAATGGAGAACCCAAGCCTACGCGAATGCCAAATTATTTAAAGAAAACGTTAAAAGATGGCATGACAAAAGAATACAAATGCGTGAGTTTAATGTAGGTGATTATGTATTGCTATACAGCTCTCGTTTAAGATTTTTTGCAGGAAAACTTCTATCTAATCGGGAAGGTCCTTACGTTATCGACGAGGTCTATCGTTCCTATGCCATAAAAATCAATAACTTCGAAGGCACAAATCCGAAGGTGGTTAATGGTCAAAGAATTAAACATTATATCCCAGGTAATCTTATAAATGTTGAAACCAATGTTATTGAAACCGTAACCCTGGAGGAATATATAAGGGACACTTTCCAGAACGTTTCAGACTCTGAAAAGGAATAGGTATGTGGTACGGTAAGTAAACCGACTCCAAAACAGTTCTAATGGCAATTTTCTTCCGTTTTGGAATATTTAGAAAAATAGAAAATTAAGAAGCAGTCCGGGAAGGACACGAGGGCTCCACGAGGGTGGAGGGCGCACCCTACCCCCTGGGCGCGCCCCCTACCTCGTGGGCACCTCGTGTGCTCTCCGGACCCCGTTTTCTTACACGTTACGTATTTTGGTCAGTAAAAATTCATTATATAATCTCCCGGAGGTTTTGACTCCCGTATCATGCAATTATCCTAGTTTGTGTTTCGAGTTGTTGCCGCTGCAGATTAGAGCAAGATGTCTTCGGCAGAGTCAGTCGGGGATAGCCAGGTGTCTCACCCGGAACTGAGATCAATGACAAACAACAATGTTGAACACTTTGGGCCAGCAACGGAGGAAGAGATGGAGGCTGATTTGAAGAGGATAGATGCCATGGAGGAGGATCAAGAAGTCACTTCCCACTTCCGAGCTAGATTCATAATGGGGGAACTGCAGAGCTCGGTTATTCCAAACTCGGTTATCCCTTTCGATGTTAGATTTCTTTCTTATGAGTGCCACTGGTTCTCCCGCAGCTATGCAGCACCCTTGGGCGCAGGGAGCTTTCGCTGTTACAGGAGAACTTCGAAAGGAAATAATGGACCTCAAGCAGCAAGTCAATAAGCTCGAGGAGGAGAATCGTATCCTGAGGGGCATCATCGCCAAGAATATCACATTACCATCCCCGAAAAGAGAGATATAATCACATGGGTATGGGCACTCCCCTTGGCAACTGCCAAGCTTGGGGGAGTGCCCCGGTATCGTATCACCATCACTTCTATCTTTACCGTTTTTTTCTTAGTTCGACCCTTTTGATAATATCTTGATCTAGTAGAATAAAGTTTTAGTATGATCTAGTTGTGAGTTTTGCTTTATGATCCTTCTATGTAATCGATTCCGTGAGCTATATATAATAAAGATTAGTGTTGAGTCAAGGGCTTGGTTGTTTTGCCATGATCTTGAGTGAATAAAAGAAAAGAGAAAGAATAAAAAGAAATAAAAGAGATCATATGGATCTTATGGAGAGTAATGAGCTCACATAGAAAGAGTATGATGAATACAAGTTGTTGAGAGTTGACAAACATAGTTTTGGTCATTGTTGCAATTAATAGGAAGTAATAAAGAAAGAGAGGTCTTCACATATAAATATACTATCTTGGACATCTTTTATGGTTGTGAGCACTCATTAAAATATGACATGCTAAAGAGTTGATGTTGGACAAGGAACACAACATAATGGGTTATGCTTTCTTACATCTGAGATAAATTATATTGTCATGGATTAGACAACATGATTGAGCTTGCCTTTCCCCCTCATGCTAGCCAAATTATTTGCACCAAGTAGAGATACTATGTGTGCTTCCAAACACACTTAAACCAGTTTTGCCATGAGAGTCCACCATGCCTACCTATGGATTGAGTAAGATCCTCCAAGTAAGTTGTCATTGGTGCAAGCAATAAAAATTGCTCTCTAAATATGTATGACTTATTAGTGTGGGAGAAACTAAGCTTTATATGATCGTGTGATATGGAAGAAATAAAAGCGACAGACTGCATAATAAAGGTCCATATCACAAGTGGCAATATAAAGTGACGTTCTTTTGCATTAAGATTTTGTGCATCCAACCATAAAAGTGCATTACAACCTTTGCTTCCCTCTGCGAAGGGCCTATATTTTACTTTTATCCCCTACCTTGCATAAGAGTCATGGTGATCTTCACCGTTCCTTTTTAAATTTTATCTTTTGGCCAGCACAACATGTTGGAAAGATCCTGGTATATATGGCTAATTGGATGTGAGTTTTCATGAACTATTATTGTTGACATTACCCTTGAGGTAAAACATTGGGAGGCAAAACTATAAGCACCTATCTTTCTCTGTGTCCGATTAAAACTCCATACCCATAAGTATTGCGTGAGTGTTAGCAATTGTGAAAGACTATATGATAGTTGAGTATGTGGACTTGCTGAAAAGCTCTTATATTGACTCTTTCCTATGTTATGATAAATTCCAATTGCTCCAATGATTGAGATTATAGTTTGTTAGTTTTCAATGAAGTTTATGATTCATCACTACTAGGAAAAACACTACTAGTAGCGTGGGTTTTTTGCATACCAGTAGCATGGGTTCCCGCGCAACTGCTACGATGCTACAGCTAATTTTTGAAGTAAATATTCCCTAGAGGCAATAATAAAGTCATTATTTATTTCCTTATATCATGATAAATGTTTATTATTCATGCTAGAATTGTATTAACCGGAAACATAATACATGTGTGAATACATAGACAAACAGAGTGTCACTAGTATGCCTCTACTTGACTAGCTCGTTAATCAAAGATGGTTATGTTTCCCAACCATGAACAAAGAGTTAATCGTCGGAGAGGTATCTCTGGGCCCTCTCGGTAATGCACATCACATAAGCCTTGCAAGCATTACAACTAAAATGTTAGTTGCGAGATGATGTATTACGGAACGAGTAAAGAGATTTGCCGGTAACGAGATTGAACTAGGTATTGGATACCGACGATCGAATCTCGGGCAAGTAACATACCGATGACAAAGGGAACAACGTATGTTGTTATGCGGCTGACCGATAAAGATCTTCGTAGAATATGTAGGAGCCAATATGGGCATCCAGGTCCCGCTATTGGTTATTGACCGGAGACGTGTATCGGTCATGTCTACATTGTTCTCGAACCGTAGGGTCCGCATGCTTAAGGTTTCGATGACAGTTATATTATGAGTTTATGAGTTTTGATGTACCAAAGGAGTTCGGAGTCCCAGATGGGATCGGGGACATGATGAGGAGTCTCGAAATGGTCGAGACGTAAAGATTGATATATTGGAAGCCTATGTTTGGATATCGGAAGTGTTCCGGGGAAATCGGGATTTTACCGGAGTACCGGGAGGTTATCGAAACCCCCCGAGAGCTATATGGGCCTTAGTGGGCTTTAGTGGAAAGGAGAAAGGGGCAGCCCAAGGTGGGCCGCGCGCCTCCCCCCTCCCCTAGTCCTATTAGGACAAGGAGAGGTGGCCGGCCCCCTCTCTCTCTTCCCCCCTCAAGGAATCCTATTCCAACTAGGATTGGGGGGGGGAGTCCTACTCCCGGTAGGAGTAGGACTCCTCCTGCGCCCACCTCCTGGCCGGCCGTACCCCTCCCCTTGGCTCCTTTATATACGGAGGCAAGGGGGCACCCTAGAACACACAAGTTGATCCTCATGATCGTTCCTTAGCCGTGTGCGGTGCCCCCTGCCACCATATACCACCTCGATCATATCGTTGTAGTGCTTAGGCGAAGCCCTGCGTCGGTAGAACATCATCATCGTCATCACGCCGTCGTGCTGACGGAACTCATCGCGGAAGCTTTGCTGGATCGGAGCCCGGGGAGCGTCATCGAGCTATACGTGTGCTAAGAACTCGGAGGTGCCGGAGTAACGGTGCTTGGATCGGTAAGACGTACGACTACTTCCTCTATGTTGTGTCAACACTTCCGTTGCGATCTACAAGGGTACGTAGATCAAACTCTCCCCTCTCGTTGCTATGCATCACCATGATCTTGCGTGTGCGTAGGAAAATTTTGAAATTACTACGAAACCCAACAGTGGCATCCGAGCCTAGGTTTTATGGTTAGATGTTATATGCACGAGTAGAACACAAGTGAGTTGTGGACGATATAAGTCATACTGCCTACCAGCATGTCATACTTTGGTTCGGCGGTATTGTTGGACGAGACGACCCGGACCGACATTACGCGTACGCTTACGCGAGACCGGTTCTCCCGACGTGCTTTGCACATAGGTGGCTTGCGGGCGACAGTCTCTCCAACTTTAGTTGAACCGAGTGTGGCTACGCCCGGTCCTTGCAAAGGTTAAAACGGAGTCAAATTGATAAACTATCGTTGTGGTTTTGATGCGTAGGTGAGATTGGTTCTTGCTTAAGCCCGTTGCAGCCACGTAAAACTTGCAACAACAAAGTAGAGTACGTCTAACTTGTTTTTGCAGGGCATGTTGTGATGTGATATGGTCAAGACATGATGCTGAATTTTATTGTATGAGATGATCATGTTTTGTAACCGAGTTATCGGCAACTGGCAGGAGCCATATGGTTGTCGCTTTATTGTATGCAATGCAATCGCGATGTAATGCTTTACTTTATCACTAATCGGTAGCGATAGTCGTGGAAGCATAAGATTGGCGAGACGACAACGATGCTACGATGGAGATCAAGGTGTCGCGCCGGTGACGATGGTGACCATGACGGTGCTTCGGAGATGGATATCACAGGCACAAGATGATGATGGCCATATCATCTCACTTATATTGATTGCATGTGATGTTTATCTTTTATGCATCTTATCTTGCTTTAATTGACGGTAGCATTATAAGATGATCTCTCACTAAATTATCAAGAAGTGTTCTCCCCAAGTATGCACCGTTGCGAAAGTTCTTCGTGCTGAGACACCACGTGATGATCGGGTGTGATAGGCTCTACGTTCAAATACAACGGGTGCAAAACAGTTGCACACGCGGAATACTCAGGTTATACTTGACGATCCAAGCATATACAGATATGGCCTCGGAACACGGAGACCGAAAGGTCAAGCGTGAATCATATAGTAGATATGATCAACATAGTGATGTTCACCAATGAAACTACTCCATCTCACGTGATGATCGGACATGGTTTAGTTCATTTGGATCACGTGATCACTTAGAGGAATAGAGGGATGTCTATCTAAGTGGGAGTTCTTAAGTAGTATGATTAATTGAACTTAAATTTATCATGAACTTAGTACCTGATAGTATCTTGCTTGTTTATGTTTGATTGTAGATAGATGGCTCGTGCTGGTGTTCCGTTGAATTTTAATGCGTTCCTTGAGAAAGCAAAGTTGAAAGATGATGGTAGCAATTACATGGACTGGGTCCGTAACTTGAGGATTATCCTCATTGCTGCACAGAAGAATTACGTCCTGGAAGCACCGCTGGGTGCCAGGCCTGCTGCTGGAGCAACACCAGATGTTATGAACGTCTGGCAGAGCAAAGCTGATGACTACTCGATAGTTCAGTGTGCCATGCTTTACAACTTAGAATCGGGACTTCAACGACGTTTTGAACGTCATGGAGCATATGAGATGTTCCAGGAGTTGAAGTTAATATTTCAAGCAAATGCCCGGATTGAGAGATATGAAGTCTCCAATAAGTTCTATAGCTGCAAGATGGAGGAGAACAGTTCTGTCAGTGAGCATATACTCAAAATGTCTGGGTATAATAATCACTTGATTCAATTGGGAGTTAATCTTCCAGATTATTGCGTCATTGACAGAATTCTCCAATCACTGCCACCAAGCTACAAGAGCTTCGTGATGAACTATAATATGCAAGGGATGAACAAGACTATTCCCGAGCTCTTCACAATGCTGAAAGCTGCGGAGGTAGAAATCAAAAAGGAGCATCAAGTGTTGATGGTCAACAAGACCACTAGTTTCAAGAAAAAGGGCAAAGGGAAGAAGAAGGGAAACTTCAAGAAGAACGGCAAGCAAGTTGCTGCTCAAGAGAAGAAACCCAAGTCTGGACCTAAGCCTGAAACTGAGTGCTTCTACTGCAAGCAGACTGGTCACTGGAAGCGGAACTGCCCCAAGTATTTGGCAGATAAGAAGGATGGCAAGGTGAACAAAGGTATATGTGATATACATGTTATTGATGTGTACCTTACTAATGCTCGCAGTAGCACCTGGGTATTTGATACTGGTTCTGTTGCTAATATTTGCAACTCGAAACAGGGGCTACGGATTAAGCGAAGATTGGCTAAGGACGAGGTGACGATGCGCGTGGGAAATGGTTCCAAAGTCGATGTGATCGCGGTCGGCACGCTACCTCTACATCTACCTTCGGGATTAATATTAGACCTAAATAATTGTTATTTGGTGCCAGCGTTGAGCATGAACATTATATCTGGATCTTGTTTAATGCGAGACGGTTATTCATTTAAATGAGAGAATAATGGTTGTTCTATTTATATGAGTAATATCTTTTATGGCCATGCACCCTTGCGGAGTGGTCTATTCTTATTGAATCTCGATAGTAGTAATACACATATTCATAGTGTTGAAGCCAAAAGATGCAGAGTTGATAATGATAGTGCAACTTATTTGTGGCACTGTCGTTTAGGTCATATCGGTGTAAAACGCATGAAGAAACTCCATACTGATGGGCTTTTGGAACCACTTGATTATGAATCACTTGGTACTTGCGAACCGTGCCTCATGGGCAAGATGACTAAAACACCGTTCTCCGGTACTATGGAGAGAGCAACAGATTTGTTGGAAATCATACATACAGATGTATGTGGTCCGATGAATATTGAGGCTCGTGGTGGATATCGTTATTTTCTCACCTTCACAGATGATTTAAGCAGATACGGGTATATCTACTTAATGAAACATAAGTCTGAAACATTTGAAAAGTTCAAAGAATTTCAGAGTGAAGTTTAAAATCATCGTGACAAGAAAATAAAGTTTCTACGATCTGATCGTGGAGGAGAATATTTGAGTTACGAGTTTGGTGTACATTTGAAAAATTATGGAATAGTTTCGCAACTCACGCCACCCGGAACACGACAGCGTAATGGTGTGTCCGAACGTCGTAATCGTACTTTACTAGATATGGTGCGATCTATGATGTCTCTTACTGATTTACCGCTATCGTTTTGGGGATACGCTCTAGAGACGGCCGCATTCACGTTAAATTGGGCACCATCAAAATCCGTTGAGACGACGCCTTATGAACTGTGGTTTGGCAAGAAACCAAAGTTGTCGTTTCTGAAAGTTTGGGGCTGCGATGCTTATGTGAAAAAGCTTCAACCTGATAAGCTCGAACCCAAATCGGAGAAATGTGTCTTCATAGGATATCCAAAGGAAATTATTGGATACACCTTCTATCACAGATCCGAAGGCAAGACTTTTGTTGCTAAATTCAGAAACTTTCTAGAGAAGGAGTTTCTCTCGAAAGAAGGGAGTGGGAGGAAAGTAGAACTTGACGAGGTAACCGTACCTGCTCCCTTATTGGAAAGTAGTACATCACAGAAAACTGTTTCAGTGACACCTACACCAGTCAGTGAGGAAGCTAATGATGATGATCATGAAACTTCAGATCAAGATACTACTGAACCTCGTAGATCAACCAGAGTGAGATCCGTGCCAGAGTGGTACGGTAATCCAGTTCTGGAAGTCATGCTACTAGATCATGATGAACCTACGAACTATGAAGAAGCGATGGTGAGCCCAGATTCCGCAACATGGCTTGAAGCCATGAAATCTGAGATGGGATCCATGTATGAGAACAAAGTATGGACTTTGGTTGACTTGCCCGATGATCGGCAAGCAATTGAGAATAAATGGATCTTCAAGAAGAAGACTGACGCTGATGGTAATATTACTGTCTACAAAGCTCGACTTGTCGCAAAAGGTTTTCGACTGTTGGGGAACGTAGCAGAAATTCAAAATTTTCCTACGTGTCACCAAGATCTATCTATGGAGAGACTAGCAACGAGGGGAGGGAGAGTGCATCTACATACCCTTGTAGATCGCTATGCGGAAGCGTTCAAGTGAACGGGGTTGATGGAGTCGTACTCGTCGTGATTCAAATCACCGATGACCAAGTGCCGAACGCACGGCACCTCCGCGTTCAACACACGTGCAGCCCGGTGACGTCTCCCACGCCTTGATCCAGCAAGGAGAGAGGGAGAGGTTGAGGAAGACTCCATCCAGCAGCAGCACAACGGCGTGGTGGTGATGGAGGAGCGTGGCAATCCTGCAGGGCTTCGCCAAGCACCACAGAAGAGGAGGGAGAGAGAGATGCAGGGCTGCACCAATGAGAGATCGAATCGCGTGTTGTGGGCTGCCCAATGCCTCAATATATATAGGGAAGGGGAGGGGCTGCGCCCCCTCTAGGGTTCCCACCCCTAGGGGGGGCGGCAGCCCTAGATGGGGAACAAGGGTGGCGGCCAAGAGGGGATGGGAGAAGGAGGCGCACCAATATGGGCCCTAAGGCCCATATCCCATTAGGGTTTGCCCCTTTCCCACCTCTTAGGCGCCATGGGCTCTTGTGGGAGGCGCACCAGCCCACTAAGGGGCTGGTCCCTCACCACTCTTGGCCCACGCAACCTTCTGGGGTTGGTGGCCCCACTTGGTGGACCCCCGGGACCCTCTCGGTGGTCCCGGTACGTTACCGATAAACCCCGAAACTCTTCCGGTGACCAAAACAGGACTTCCCATATATAAATCTTTACCTTCGGACCATTCCGGAACTCCTCGTGACGTCCGGGATCTCATCCGGGACTCCGAAAAACATTCGGTAACCACATACAAACTTCCTTTATAACCCTAGCGTCATCGAACCTTAAGTGTGTAGACCCTACGGGTTCGGGAGACATGCAGACATAACCGAGACGTTCTCCGGTCAATAACCGACAGCGGGATCTGGATACCCATGTTGGCTCCCACATGTTCCACGATGATCTCATCGGATGAACCACGATGTCAAGGACTTAATCAATCCCGTATACAATTCCCTTTGTCTAGCGGTACGATACTTGCCCGAGATTCGATCGTCGGTATCCTGATACCTTGTTCAATCTCGTTACCAGCAAGTCTCTTTACTCGTTCCGTAACACATCATCCCGTGATCAACTCCTTGATCACATTGTGCACATTATGATGATGTCCTACCGAGTGGGCCCAGAGATACCTCTCCGTTTACACGGAGTGACAAATCCCAGTCTCGATTCGTGCCAACCCAACAGACACTTTCGGAGATACCTGTAATGCACCTTTATAGTCACCCAGTTACGTTGTGACGTTTGGTACACCCAAAGCACTCCTACGGTATCCGGGAGTTGCACAATCTCATGGTCTAAGGAAATGATACTTGACATTAGAAAAGCTTTAGCATACGAACTACATGATCTTGTGCTAGGCTTAGGATTGGGTCTTTGTCCATCACATCATTCTCCTAATGATGTGATCCCGTTATCAACGACATCCAATGTCCATGGTCAGGAAACCGTGACCATCTATTGATCAACGAGCTAGTCAACTAGAGGCTTACTAGGGACATGGTGTTGTCTATGTATCCACACATGTATCTGAGTTTCCTATCAATACAATTATAGCATGGATAATAAACGATTATCATGAACAAGGAAATATAATAATAACTTATTTATTATTGCCTCTAGGGCATATTTCCAACATCGACAAGTTCAAGGGGTTGACTACGATGAGACCTTCTCACCCGTAGCAATGCTTAAGTCAGTCCGAATCATGTTAGCAATTGCCGCATTTTATGATTATGAAATTTGGCAAATGGATGTCAAAACTGCATTCCTGTATGGATTTCTGGAAGAAGAGTTGTATATGATGCAACCGGAAGGTTTTGTCGATCCAAAGGGAGCTAACAAAGTGTGCAAGCTCCAGCGATCCATTTATGGACTGGTGCAAGCCTCTCGGAGTTGGAATAAACATTTTGATAGTGTGATCAAAGCATTTGGTTTTATACAGACTTTCGGAGAAGCCTGTATTTACAAGAAAGTGAGTGGGAGCTCTGTAGCATTTCTGATATTATATGTGGATGACATATTACTGATTGGAAATGATATAGAATATCTGGATAGCATAAAGGGATACTTGAATAAGAGTTTTTCAATGAAAGACCTCGGTGAAGCTGCTTACATATTAGCCATAAAGATCTTTAGAGATAGATCAAGACGCTTAATTGGACTTTCACAAAGCACATACCTTGACAAAATTTTGAAAAAGTTCAAAATGGATCAAGCAAAGAAAGGGTTCTTGCCTGTGTTACAAGGTGTGAAGTTGAGTCAGACTCAATGCCCGACCACTGCAGAAGATAGAGAGAAAATGAAAGATGTTCCCTATGCTTCAGCCATAGGCTCTATCATGTATGCAATGCTGTGTACTAGACCTGATGTGTGCCCTGCTATAATTTTAGCAGGGAGGTACCAAAGTAATCCAGGAGTGGATCACTGGACAGCGGTCAAGAACATCCTGAAGTACCTGAAAAGGACTAAGGATATGTTTCTCGTATATGGACGTGACAAAGAGCTCATTGTAAACGGTTATGTTGATGCAAGCTTTGACACTGATCCGGACAATTCTAAATCGCAAACCGGATACGTGTTTACATTAAATGGTGGAGCTGTCAGTTGGTGCAGTTCTAAACAAAGCGTCGTAGCGGGATATACATGTGAAGCAGAGTACATAGCTGCTTCGGAAGCAGCAAATGAAGGAGTCTGGATGAAGGAGTTCATATCCGATCTAGGTGTCATACCTAGTGCATCGGGTCCAATGAAAATCTTTTGTGACAATACTGGTGCAATTGCCTTGGCAAAGGAATCCAGATTTCACAAGAGAACCAAGCACATCAAGAGACGCTTCAATTGTATCCGGGATCTAGTCTAGGTGGGAGACATAGAGATTTGCAAGATACATACGGATCTGAATGTTGCAGACCCGTTGACTAAGCCTCTTCCACGAGCAAAACATGATCAGCACCAAGACTCCATGGGTGTTAGAATCATTACTGTGTAATCTAGATTATTGACTCTAGTGCAAGTGGGAGACTGAAGGAAATATGCCCTAGAGGCAATAATAAAGTCATTATTTATTTCCTTATATCATGATAAATGTTTATTATTCATGCTAGAATTGTATTAACCGGAAACATAATACATGTGTGAATACATAGACAAACAGAGTGTCACTAGTATGCCTCTACTTGACTAGCTCGTTAATCAAAGATGGTTATGTTTCCTAACCATGAACAAAGAGTTGTTATTTGACTAACAAGGTCACATCATTAGTTGAATGATCTGATTGACATGACCCATTCCATTAGCTTAGCACCCGATCGTTTAGTATGTTGCTATTGCTTTCTTCATGACTTATACATGTTCCTATGACTATGAGATTATGCAACTCCCGTTTGCCGGAGGAACACTTTGTGTGCTACCAAACGTCACAACGTAAATGGGTGATTATAAAGGAGCTCTACAGGTGTCTCCAAAGGTAGATGTTGGGTTGGCGTATTTCGAGATTAGGATTTGTCACTCCGATCGTCGGAGAGGTATCTCTGGGCCCTCTCGGTAATGCACATCACATAAGCCTTGCAAGCATTACAACTAAAATGTTAGTTGTGAGATAATGTATTACGGAACGAGTAAAGAGACTTGCCGGTAACGAGATTGAACTAGGTATTGGATACCGACGATCGAATCTCGGGCAAGTAACATACCGATGACAAAGGGAACAACGTATGTTGTTATGCGGTCTGACCGATAAAGATCTTTGTAGAATATGTAGGAGCCAATATGGGCATCCAGGTCCCGCTATTGGTTATTGACCGGAGATTTGTCTCAGTCATGTCTACATTGTTCTCGAACCGTAGGGTCCGCACGCTTAACGTTACGATGACAGTTATTATGAGTTTATGCATGTTGATGTACCGAAGTTAGTTCGGAGTCCCGGATGTGATCACGGACATGACAAGGAGTCTCTAAATGGTCGAGACATAAATATTGATATATTGGAAGCCTATGTTTGGATATCGGAAGTGTTCCGGGTGAAATCGGGATTTTACCGGAGTACCGGGAGGTTACCGGAACCCCCCGAGAGCTATATGGGCCTTAGTGGGCTTTAGTGGAAAGGAGAAAGGGGCAGCCCAAGGTGGGCCGCGCGCCTCCCCCCTCCCCTATTTCTATTAGGACAAGGAGAGGTGGCCGGCCCCCTCTCTCTCTTCCCCCCTCAAGGAATCCTATTCCAACTAGGATTGGGGGGGGGGAGTCCTACTCCCGGTAGGAGTAGGACTCCTCCTGCGCCCACCTCCTGGCCGGCCGCACCCCTCCCCTTGGCTCCTTTATATACGGAGGCAAGGGGGCACCCTAGAACACACAAGTTGATCCTCGTGATCGTTCCTTAGCCGTGTGCGGTGCCCCCTGCCACCATATACCACCTCGATCATATCGTTGTAGTGCTTAGGCGAAGCCCTGCGTCGGTAGAACATCATCATCGTCATCACGCCGTCGTGCTGACGGAACTCATCCCTGAAGCTTTGCTGGATCGGAGCCCGGGGAGCGTCATCGAGGTGTACGTGTGCTAAGAACTCGGAGGTGCCGGAGTAACGGTGCTTGGATCGGTCGGATCGGAAAGAAGACGTACGACTACTTCCTCTACGTTGTGTCAACGCTTCCGTTGCGATCTACAAGGGTACGTAGATCACACTCTCCCCTCTCGTTGCTATGCATCACCATGATCTTGCGTGTGCGTAGGAAAATTTTGAAATTACTACGAAACCCAACAATTTTTAGCAGTAGCGCGTTTTTACCCCACGCTACAGCTAAAAAGTTAGTAGTAGCGCATGTGCACCCGCGCTACTACTAACCTAAAACCCACGCTACTACTAACCTAACTACTAGTAGCCTCACTTTTGACCCATGCTACTACTAACAATTTTGGAATTAAAAATAAATAAAAATTAGATGGCATCGTGGGCGCGCCCCTACCTCGTGGGCCCCCTGGTGGCCCTCCGATGACCATCTTCTGCTATATGGAGTCTTTCTATGAGGAAAAAAAATCAGAAGGCAGCTTTCCAGACGAGACTCTGCCGCCACGAGGCGGAACCTTGGTGGAACCAATCTAGGGCTCCGGCGGAGCTGTTCTGCCGGGGAAACATCCCTCCGGGAGGGGGAAATCATCGCCATCGTCATCACCAACGATGCTCTCATCGGGAGGGGGTAAATCTCCATCAACATCTTCACCAACACCATCTCCTCTCAAACCCTAGTTCATCTCTTGTATCCAATTCTTGTCTCTAAGTCCGGGATTGGTACCTGTGGGTTGCTAGTAGTGTTAATTACTCCTTGTAGTTGATGCTAGTTGGTTTATTTGGTGGAAGATCATATGTTCAGATCCTATATGCATATTAATACTCCTCTGATTATGAACATGAAAATGCTTTGTGAGTAGTTACGTTTGTACCTGAGGACATGGGAGAAGTCTTGCTATTAGTAGTCATGTGAATTTGGTATTCGTTCGATATTTTGATGAGATGTATGTTGTCTCTCCTCTAGTGGTGTTATGTGAACGTCGACTACATGACACTTCACCATTATTTGGGCTTAGAGGAAGGCATTGGGAAGTAATAAGTAGATGATGGGTTGCTAGAGTGACATAAGCTTAAACCCTAGTTTATGCGTTGCTTCATAAGGGGCTGATTTGGATCCATACGTTTCATTCTATGGTTAGGTTTACCTTAATACTTTTGTTGTAGTTGCGGATGCTTGCAATAGAGGTTAATCATAAGTGGGATGCTTGTCCAACTAAGGGCAGTACCCAAACACCGGTCCACCCACATACCAAATTATCAAAGTACCGAACGTGAATTATATGAACGTGATGAAACCTAGCTTGACGATATTCCCATGTGTCCTCGTGAGCGCTTTTCTCTATATAAGAGTTTGTACAAGCTTGTCCTTTGCTACAAAAAGGATTGGGCCACCTTGCTGCACTTTATTTACTTTTGTTACTTGTTGCTCGTTACCAATTATCTTATCACAAAACTATCCGTTACCTATAATTTCAGTGCTTGTAGAGAATACCTTGTTGAAAACTGCTTATCATTTCCTTCTGCTCCTCGTTGGGTTCAACACTCTTACTTATCGAAAGGACTACGATAGATCCCCTATACTTGTGGGTCATCAAGTATTATGTTCATAAGAAGAGAGTAACGCATTAGGCAAGATGACATGATGTAGGGGGATAAACTCAAGCAATATGATATATTGTTCACAGATAAACTTGATCATAAACCCACAATTTATCGGATCTCGGCAAACACACCGCAAAAAGAATTACATCGAATAGATCTCCAAGAACGTCGAGGAGAACTTTGTATTGAGATCCAAAGAGAGAGAAGAAGCCATCTGGCGCTAATAACTATGGACCCGAAGGTCTATGGTAAACTACTCACACATCATCAGAGAGGCTATGGTGTTGATGTAGAAGCCCTCCGTGATGGAATCCCCCTCCGGCAGATCACCGGAAAAGGTCCCCAGATGGGATCTCATGGGTACAGAAGGTTGTGGTGGTGGAAATGTGGTTTCGTGGCTCCCCTGGATGTTTTCAGGGTATAAGAGTATATATAGGCAAAAGAAATAGGTCGGTCGAGCTACAAGGGGCCCACGAGGGTGGGGGCGCGCCTGCCGCCCCTGGGCATGCCGCCCTACCTCGTGGACGCCTCGTTGCTTCCTTGACCTCCACTCCAAGTCTCCTGGATTGCGTTTGTTCCTAAAAAGATCCTCGCGAAGGATTCATTCCATTTGGATTTCGTTTGATATTCCTTTTCCACGAAACACTGAAATAGGCAAAAAAAATAGCAATTTGCACTGGGCCTTCGGTTAATAGGTTAGTCCCAAAAATAATATAAAAGTGCATAATAAAACCCATTAAACATCCAAAACAGATAATATAATAGCATGGAACAATCAAAAATTATAGATGCGTTGGAGACGTATCAAGCATCCCCAAGCTTAATTCCTGCTCGTCCTCGAGTAGGTAAATGATAAAAGCAGAATTTTTGATGTGGAATGCTACCTAACATAATTGTCAATGTAATTCTCTTTATTTTGACATGAATGTTTAGATCCAAAAGATTCTAGACAGAAGTTTAATATTGACATAAAAATAATAATACTTCAAGCATGCTAACCAAGCAATTATGTCTTATCAAAATAACATAGCCAAAGAAACCTCATTCCTACAAAATCATATAGTTCGGCCATGCTTCATTTTTGTCACACAAAATGCTCCCATCATGCACAACCCCGATGACAAGCCATGCAATTGTTTCATGCTTAGCCTTTTCAAACTCTTTCTACTTTCACGCAATATATGAGCACGAGCCATGGACATAGCACTATGGGTGTAATAGAATATGATGATGGAGGTTGTGTGAGAAGACAAAAAGGGAGAAAGTCTCACATTGACGTGGCTAATCAATGGGCTATGGAGATGCCCATCAATTGGTCCCAATGCAAGGAGTAGGGATTGCCATGCAACGGATGCACTAGAGCTATAAATATATGAAAGCTCAACAAAATAAACTAAGTGGGTGTGCATCCAACTTGCTTGCTCACGAAGACCTAGGGCATTTTGAGGAAGCCCATCATTGGAATATACAAGCCAAGTTCTATAATGAAAGATTCCCACTAGTATATGAAAGTAACAAAATAGGAGACTCTCTATCATGAAGATCATAGTGCTACTTTGAAGCACAAGTGTGGAAAAAGGATAGTAACATTGCCCCTTCTCTCTTTTTCTCTCATTTTTTTATTTGGGCCTTTTTTTGTTATGGCCTCTTTTTTTCGTCCGGAATCTCATCCCGAATTGTGGGGGAATCATAGTCTCCATCATCCTTTCCTGACATGGGACAATGCCCTAATAATGAAAATCATCACACTTTTATTGACTTACAACTCAAGAATTACATCTCGATACTTAGAACAAAATATGACTCTATGTGGATGCCTCCGGCGGTGTACCGGGATGTGCAATGAATCAAGAGTCACATGTATGAAAGAATTATGAAGGTGGCTTTGCCACTAATATGATGTCAACTAAATGGTCATGCAGAGAAATATGACAATGATAGAGCGTGTCATAATAAACGAAACGGTGGAAAGTTGCATGGAAATATATCTCGGAATGGCTATGCAAATGCCATAATAGGTAGGTATGGTGGCTGTTTTGAGGAAGATATAAGGAGGCTTATGTATGATAGAGCATATCATATCACGGGGTTTGGCTGCACCGGCGAAGTTTGCACCAACTCTCGAGATGAGAAAGGGCAATGCACGGTACCAAAGAGGCTAGCAATGATGGAAGGGTGAGAGTGCGTATAATCCATGGACTCAACATTTGTCATAAAGAACTCACATACTTATTGCAAAAATCTACAAGTCATCAAAACCAAGCACTACGCGCATGCTCCTAGGGGGATAGATTGGTAGGAAAAGACCATCGCTCGTCCCCGACCGCCACTCATAATGAAAGCAATCAAAGAACACCTCATGCTTCAAATTTGTCACACAATGTTTACCATACGTGCATGCTACGGGACTTGCCAACTTCAACACAAATATTTCTCAATTCCACAATTACTCAACTAGAACAACTTTAATATTACCACCTTTATATCTCAAAACAACTATCAAATATCAAACTTCTCATAATATTTAATGCACTCTATATGAAAGTTTTTATTATACCCATCTTGGATGTCTATCATATTAGGACTAATTTTATAACCAAAGCAAATTACCATGCTGTTCTAAAAGACTCCCAAAATAATTTAAGTGAAGCATGAGAGATCAATAATTTCTATAAAATAAAACCACCGCCGTGCTCTAAAAAGGTATAAGTGAAGCACTAGAGCAAATTTATCCAACTCAAAAGATATAAGTGAAGCACATAGAGTATTCTAATAAATTCCGATTCATGTGTGTCTCTCCAAAAGGTGTGTACATCAAGGATGATTGTGGTAAACTAAAATAAAATACTCAAATCATACAAGACGCTCCAATTAAAACACATATCATGTGGTGAATAAAAATATAGCCTCAAGTAAAGTTACCGGTAGATGAAGATGAAAGACGGGATGCCTTCCGAGGCATCCCCAAGATTAGGCTTTTGGTTGTCCTTGAATTTTACCTTGGGGTGCCTTGGGCATCCCCAATCTTAGGCTCTTGCCACTCCTTATTCCAAAATCCATCAAATCTTTACCCAAAAAACTTGAAAACTTCACAACACAAAACTCAACAGAAAATCTCATGAGCTCCGTTAGTATAAGAAAACAAACCACCACTTTAAGGTACTGTAATGAACTTATTATTTATTTATATTGGTGTTAAATATACTGTATTCCAAATTCTCTATGGTTCATACCCCCCGATACTAGCCATAGATTCATCAAAATAAGCAAACAACACACGAAAAATAGAATCTGTCAAAAACAGAACAGTCTATAGTAATCTGTAGGTTTCGAATACTTATGTAACTCCAAAAATCCTGAGAAATTAGGACGTCCTAAATAATTTTTATGTTGATCGACTGCAGTTGGAATTGGTATTTTATCGCTCTCTGGTTAAAATGAAAATTATTCTCATGAGCGCTCACTTTCTGTTTTTTTCAGCAAGATCAAATAACATTCACCCAAGAAGATCCTAAAGGCTTTACCTGGCACAAGCACTAATTAAAACATAAAAAGCACAATCATAACAGAGGATAGATGATTTATTTATTACTAAACAAGAACAAAAACCAAGGGACAAAAATAAAATTGGGTTGCCTCCCAACAAGCGCTATCGTTTAACGCCCCTAGCTAGGCATAAAAACAAGAATAGATCTAGGTATTGCCATCTTTGGTATGCAATGCATATGTGGCTCTCATAATAGATTCATAAGGTAATTTAATTTTGTTTCTAGCAAATTTTTCCATGCCTTTCCTTAACAGAAATTGGAATCTAATATTTCCTTCTTTCATGTCAATAATTGCACCAATCGTTCTAAGGAAAGGTCTACCAAGAATAATAGGGCATGTAGGATTGCAATCTATATCAAGAACAATAAATCTAAGGGCACATAATTCCTATTTGCAACAATAAGACATCATTAATCCTTCCCATAGGTTTCTTAATGGTGGAATCTGCAAGATGCAAATTTAAAGAACAATCCTCAAATTCACGGAAACCTAACACATCACACAAAGTTTTTGGAATCATGGAAACGCTAGAACCCAAATCACATAAAGCATAGCATTCATGATCTTTAATCTTAATTTTGATAGTAGGTTCCCACTCATCATAAAGTTTTCTAGGGATAGAAACTTCTAGTTCAAGCTTTTCTTTATGCGATTGCATTAAAGCATCAACGATGTGTTTAGTAAAAGCTTTGTTTTGATCATAAACGTGAGGATAATTTAATATGGATTGCAGAAAGGAAATACAATATATCAAAGAGCAATTATCATAATTAAATTCCTTGAAATCCAAAACAGTGGGTTCATTGCTATGTAAAGTTTTGACCTCTTCAATCCCACTTTTACCAATTTTTGCATTAAGATCTAAAAACTCCGAATCATTGGGACGCCTTGTAAATAAAGTTGACTCATCTCCAGTCCCATCTTTATCAAGATTCATATTGGCAAACAAAGACTTAATAGGGGACACACCAATCACTTTTAGATCTTCATCATTATTATCATGAAAAGTAAAAGAACACACTTTCACAAAGCAATCTCTTTTAGCACGCATCCTAGCAGTTCTTTCTTTGCACCCATCAATGGAAATTCTCATGGCTTTGAGAGACTCATTGATATCATGCATAGGTGGAATAGATCTAAGTTTCAAAGAATCAACATCAAGAGAAATTCTATCCACGTTCCTAGCCAACTCATCAATTTTAAGCAATTTTTCTTCAAGCAAAGCATTACAATTCTTTTGCGAATTCATAAATTCTTTAACACCAGTCTCAAAATCAGAGGGCATCTTATTAAAATTTCCATAAGAGTTGTTGTAGGAATTACCATAATTATTAGAGGAGTTACTAGGGAATGGCCTAGAATTAAAATTTCCTCTATACGCGTTGTTACCAAAATTGTTCCTACCAACAAAATTCACATCCATAGATTCATTATTATTCTCAATCAAAGTGGACAAAGGCATATCATTAGGATCAGAAGAAACACTCTTTAAGAGAAGCTACTAAACAATTTCACAAGTTCATCCATTTTTTCACTCAAAACATTAATCTCTTCTATCGCATGAACCTTTTTACTAGTGGCTCTTTCGGTATGCCATTGAGAATAATTAACCATAATATTATCTAGGAGTTTAGTAGCTTCTCTTAAAGTGATTTCCATAAAAGTGCCTCCCGCGGCCGAATCTAAAAGATTTGTAGAAGAAAAATTCAATCCAGCATAAAAATACTATATAATCATCCATAAATTCAAACCATGTGTAGGGCAATTACGTATCATTAATTTCATCCTCTCCCAAGCTTGTGCAACATGCTCATGATCAAGATGCTTAAAATTCATAATATCATTTCCAAGAGAGATGATCTTAGCGGGAGGAAAATACTTAGAGATAAAAGCATCTTTGCACTTATTCCATGAATCAATACTATTTTCAGGCAAAGAAGAGAACCAAGTTTTAGCATGATCACTAAGAGAAAACGAAAATAGCTTCAATTTAACAATATCATTATCCACATCTTTCTTCTTTTGCATATCAAATAAATCAACAAAGTTGTTTAGATGGGTAGCGGCATCTTCACTAGGAAGGCCAGCAAATTGATCTTTCATGACAAGATCCAGCATCAGTAAGAGGAGCAATCGGAGTGCTAATAAAATCATTGTTGTTGGTATTGGAGAAGTCACATAATTTAGTATTATCTTGAGCCATCGTGACAAACAATCAAACCAACAAACAGTCACACAAGAGGCAAGCGAAAGAAGGCGAACGGAAAAAGGGCGAACGGAAAAGAGGCGGATAAAACGGCAAGGGTGAAGTGGGGGAGAGGAAAATGAGAGGCAAATGGCAAATAATGTAATGCGAGGGATAAGAGTTTGTGATGGGTATTTGGTATGTCTTGAATTGACATAGATCTCCCCTGCAATGGCGCTAGAAATCCTTCTTGCTACCTCTTGAGCATGTGTCGGTTTTCCCTTGAAGAGGAAAGGGTGATGCAGCAAAGTAGCGTAAGTATTTCCCTCAGTTTTTGAGAACCAAGGTATCAATCCAGTAGGAGACTACATGCAAGTCGCCTAGTACCTGCACAAACAAAAAAGAACCTCATAACCAACGCGATGAAGGGGTTGTCAAACCCTTCACGGTCACTTACGAAAGTGAGATCTGATAAAGATAATAAGATAAATATTTTTGTTATTTTTGTTGTATAGATTGAAAAGTAAATATTGCAAAATAAATAGCAAACTAGAATTGTAGATCGGAAACTTATATGATGTAAAGTAGACCCGGGGGGCATAGGTTTCACTAGTGGCTTCTCTCAAGATAGCATATATTATGGTGGGTGAACAAATTACTACCGAGCAATTGATAGAAAAGTGCATAGTTATGAGAATATCTAGGCATGATCATGAACATAGGCATCACATCCGTGTAAAGTAGACCGAAACGATTCTGCATGTACTACTATTACTCCACACATCAACCGCTATCTAGCATGCATCTAGAGTGTTAAGTTCATAAGAACAGAGTAACGCATTAGGCAAGATGACATGATGTAGAGGGATAAACTCAAGCAATATGATATAAACCCCTTATTTTTATCCTCGATGGCAACAGTACAATACGTGCCTTTCTGCGCCTACTGTCACTGTGAAAGGACACCGCAAGATTGAACCCAAAGTTAAGCACTTATCCCATTGCAAGAAAGATCAATCTAGTAGGCCAAACCAAACTGATAATCCGAAGAGACTTGCAAAGATATCAAATCATGCATATAAGAATTCAGAGAAGAACCAAATATTGTTCGTATATAAACTTGATCATAAACCCACAATTCATCGGATCTCGGCAAACACACCGCAAAAAGAATTACATCGAATAGATCTCCAAGAACATCGAGGAGAACTTTGTATTGAGATCCAAAAGGACAAAAGAAGCCAATCTAGCTAATAACTGTGGACCCGAAGGTCTGTGGTGAACTACTCACACATCATCAGAGATCCGGAAAAGGTCCCTAGATGGGATCTCACGTGTACAGAAGGTTGCGGCGGTGGAAAAGTGGTTTCGTGGCTCCCCTGGATGTTTTTAGGGTATAAGAGTATATATAGGCGAAAGAAATAGGTTAGTGGAGCTACGAGGGGCCCACGATGGTGGAGGTGCGCCTACCCCCCTGGGCGTGCCGCCCTACCTCGTGGCTTCCTTCACCTCCACTCCAAGTCTCCTAAATTGTGTTTGTTCCAAAAAAAAGATCCTCGCGAAGGTTTCATTCCGTTTGGATCCCTTTTCTGTGAAACACTGAAATAGGCAAAAAAACAGGAATTTGCACTGGGCCTTCGTTCAATAGGTTAGTCCCAAAAATAATATAAAAGTGCATAATAAAGCCCATTAAACATCGAAAACAGATAATATAATAGCATGGAACAATCAAAAATTATAGATACGTTGGAGACGTATCAAATATTAACTTCAACTCCTGGAACATCTCATATGCTCCATGATGTTCAACACATCGTTGAAGTCCCGATTCTAAGCCGTAAAGCATGGCACACTGAACTATCCAGTAGTCATCAGCTTTGCTCTGCCAGACGTTCATAACATCTAGTGTTGCTCCTGCAGCGGGCTTTGCACCTAGCGGTGCTTCAAGGGCGTAATTCTTCTGTGCAGCAGTGAGGATAATCCTCAAGTTACTGACCCAGTCCGTGTAGTTTCTACCATCATCTTTTAAGTTAGCTTTCTCTAGGAATGCATTAAAGTTCCAAGGAACAGTAGCACGGGCCATTTATCTACAACAACATAGACATGGAAAATGCTATCAAGTACTAAGTTCATGATAAATTAAAGTTCAATTAGTCATATTACTTAAGAACTCCCACTTAGATAGACATCCCTCTAATCATCTAAGTGATCACGTGATCCATATCAACTAAACCATGTCTGATGATCACGTGAGATGGAGTAGTTTTCAATGGTGAACATCACTATGTTGATCATATCTACTATATGATTCACGCTCGACCTTTCGGTCTCAGTGTTCCGAGGCCATATCTGCATATGCTAGGCTCGTCAAGTTTAACAAGAGTATTCTGCTTGTGCAAAACTGGCTTGCACCCGTTGTATGTGAACGTAGAGCTTATCACACCCGATCATCACGTGGTGTCTCAGCATGATGAACTATAGCAACGGTGCATACTCAGGGAGAACACTTATACGTTGAAATTTAGTGAGAGATCATCTTATAATGCTACCATCATACTAAGCGAAATAAGATGCATGAAGGATAAACATCACATGCAATCAATATAAGTGATATGATATGGCCATCATCATCTTGTGCCTTTGATCTCCATCTCCAAAGCACCATCATGATCACCATCGTCACTGGCTTGACACCTTGATCTCCATCAGAGCATCGTTTTCATCTCACCAACTATTGCTTCTACGACTATCGCTACCGCTTAGTGATAAAGTAAAGCAATTACATGGCGATTGCATTTCATACAATAAAGCGACAACCATATGGCTCTTGCCAGTTGCCGATAACTTTGTTACAAAACAAGATCGTCTCATACAACAATTTACATAATCACGTCTTGACCATATCACATCACAACATGCCCTGCAAAACCAAGTTAGACGTCCTCTAATTTCTTGTTGCAAGTTTTACGTGGCTTCTACGGGCTTAGCAAGAACCTTTCTTACCTGCGCATCAAAACCACAATGATTTTTCCTCAAGTGTGCTGCTTTAACCTTCAACAAGGACCGGGCATAGTCACACTCAATTCAACTAAAGTTGGAGAAACAGACACCCACTAGCCACCTGTGTGCGAAGCACGTTGGTAGAACGAGTCTCATGAACGTGGTCATGTAATGTTGGTCTGGGCCGCTTCATCCAACAATACCGCCGAATCAAAGTATGACATGCTGGTAAGTAGTATGACTATTATCGCCCACAACTCTTTGTGTTCTACTCGTGCATATAACATCTACGCATAGACCTGGCTCTGATGCCACTGTTGGGGAACGTAGTATTTCAAAAAAAAAAACTACGATCACGCAAGATCTATCTAGGAGATACATAGCAATGAGAGGGAAGAGTGTGTCTACGTACCCTTGTAGACTAAAAGCGGAAGCGTTTAGTAACGCGGTTGATGTAGTTGAACGTCTTCACGATCCAACCGATCAAGTACCGAATGCACGACACCTCCACGATCTGCACACGTTCAGCTCGGTGACGTCCCTCATACACTTGATCCAGTTGAGGCCGAGGGTGAGTTCCATCAGCATGACGGTGTGTTGACAGTGATGATGAAGTTACCGACGCAGGGCTTCGCCTAAGCACTACGACAATATGACCGAGAGGTGGAAAACTGTGGAGGCGGGCACCGCACACGGCTAAAGATCAACTTCTGTGTCTATGGGGTGCCCCCTCCCCATATATAAAGGAGGGGAGGAGGAGGAGGGCCGGCCTCAAGGGGCGCGCCCAAGGGGGGATTCCTACTCCTAGTAGGAGTAGGTTTCCCCCTTTCCTAGTCCAAGTAGGAGAAGAAGGAAGGAGAGGAAGAAGAGAGGGGAAGGGGGCGGCCCCCTAGCCCTAGTCCAATTCGGTTTGGGCTAGGGGGTGCGCTCCCCACCATGGCCTACCTCCTCTCTTCCACCATTAGGCCCATGAGGCCCAATAACTTCCCGGGGGGGGGGGGTCCAGTAACCCCCGGTACTCCGAAACTTATCCGAAACAACCCGAACCATTCCGGTGTCCGAATGTAGCCTTCCAATAAATGAACTTTATGTCTCAACCATTTCGAGACTCCTCGTCACGTCCGTGATTACATCCGGGACTCCAAACAACCTTCGGTACATCAAATCACATAACTCATAACACATATTGTCATTGAACGTTAAGCGTGCGGACCCTACGGGTTCGAGAACTATGTAGACATGAACCGAGACTCATCTTCGATCAATAACCAATAGCGAAACCTGGATGCTTGATACATATCCAACGTATCCATAATTTATGAAGTATTCATGCTATTATATTATCCATCTTAGATGTTTTATATGCTATTTTATATGATTTTTTGGACTAACCTATTGACTTATAGCCCAGTACCAGTGCCAGTTTCTGTTTTTTCCATGTTTTGAGTTTTACAGAAAAGGAATACCAAACGGAGTCCAATTGACGTGCCAATTTTTGACGATTTTTTATGGACCAAAATAAGCCCCCGAAGCAAAAGAGTTGGGCGAGAAGAGTCCCGGGCTGTCCACGAGGGTGGGGGGCACGCCCTACCCCCCTAGGCGTGGGCCCCTATCTCGTGGACGATTCGGAGAGCCCCCTGACGTGAAACTCACGCCAAAAATTCCTATAAATATAGAAACCCCTAGAAAATAACCTAGATCGGAAGTTCCACCGCCGCAAGCCTTTGTAGACATGAGAAATCAATCTAGGCCCTCTCTGGCACCCTGCCGGAGGGGGCCATCATCACCGGAGGCTATCGAGGAGGATCCCAGAGGGGCAATCATCGCCATGAAGGCCAAGATCCAGAGGGAGAACCTCTTCCCATCCAGGGGGGAGGCCATGGGGGAGGAAGCACAGGGGGGAGAACGTCTCCTCCTCTCTCTCGGTGGCACTAGAACAAGTTTGCTCCCACTATTCCGAATGAGGAGAATTTTGCTTATGTGGAGAGTAGTAAAATTTCTATGCACGTAGATCATGAAAAAATGCTTTATGTGATGGTTATATTGTTGAACTAATTCATGATTCTACTGAAAATTATTATGAGGGAGGAATAGATGATTGTAGGAGTTGCAATAATATCAAGTTTCCTCTCTATGTGCTTAAATTTTTAAAGTTATACTTATTTTGCCTTCCTATGCTAGTTGATTCTTGTTCCCATAAATTGTGTGCTCACAAAATCCCTAGGCATAGGAAGTGGGTTAGGTTTCAATGTGCTAGTCATATTATTCATGATGCTCTCTTTATGTTTCAATTCTTATCTTTTATGTGAGCATCACTGAAATCATCATGCCTAGCTAAAAGGCATTAAAGAAAAGCGCTTGTTGGGAGGCAACCCAATATTTACCCTTACCATTTTTGTGTATTCTCATGATTAAGATACTGTATTAATCATGTATTATAGCTTTTGTTTCAATAAAGTGCCAAGTAAGACCTTTGGGAAGACTTGGGTGAAATTTAATGTGATCTTGCTGTAAAAAACAGAAACTTTGTGCTCACGAGATTAGCTGACATTTTTTTACAGAAGAGTGCGATTGAGTTGATTCTTTTTTCAGAAGATTAATAGACAAATTCCTCATGTACACCAATTTATTTCAGATTTTTTGGAGTAGAAGAAGTACGGTTTTTGTTCAGATCATTACAGACCATTCTGTTTCTGACAGAATCTGTTTTCATTGCATAGTTTGCTTGTTTACTAGTTTCTATGGCTTATATTTCTCAATATAAATTGTAGAAATGATATGGTACAGTAGGAATTGTGTGAGAACAATTATGATCCTTGTCTTTGACAGTACCAAAGTGAATGGTTTACTCTTTATCATACTAACCTATCTCACGAAGTTCCGTTAAGTTTTGTGTGATTGAAGTTTTTAAGCTTTGGGTGAGATATCGATATGAGGAGAATAAGGAGTGGAAAGACCCTAAGATTTAGGATGCCCAAGGCACCCCAAGGTAATATTCAAGGAAGACTCAAGAGCCTAAGCTTGGGGATGCCCCGGAAGGCATCCCCTCTTTCGTCTTCAAAACTATCGGTATACCTTACTCGGAGCTATATTTTTATTCGTCACATGATATGTGTTTTGCTTGGAGCGTATTTTCAATTTTAATTGTTGTTTGAATAAAATCATTGGATCTTAAATCTTTAATGAAAAGAATCCTCCCATGGCTATTTAATTATTTGACTACTCAATATTCTTCACTTATATCTTTTTGGAGTAGTTTGTCATTTACTCACGTGCTTCACATATATCCTATGAGTAAATGGTTGAATGAATTGAATATCATAAATATGAATTTATATACGTTTCATATGCTTACAAAATGGGGAGTAATGACTTCATACATAATAAGTATAGGTAGTAAACTTATTGGAAGTTAGCAAACGCGGAATTGGTCACTTGAACAATTGATGAAAGAATATTGAAGGAAGAGAGATTTCACATATAAATATACTATCCTGGACATCTTTTGCAGTTGTGAGCACTCATTAAAATATGACATGCTAAAAGGTTGATGTTGGACAAGGAAGACAACTTAATGGGTTGTGTTTTCCTATATCTGAAACGTTATATTGTCTTGGATCATCCAACATGTTGAGCTTGCCTTTCACTCTCATGCTAGCCAAATTCTTTGCACCAAGTAGAGATACTACTTGTGCTTCTAAACATTCCTTAAACCTGTTTTGTCATGAGAGTCCACCATACCCACCTATGGATTGAGTAAAATCCTTCAAGTAAGTTGTCATCGGTGCATGCAATAAAAATTGCTCTCTAAATATGTATGATCTATTAGTGCGAAGAAATTAAGCTTTATACAAACTTGTCATAGGGAAGAAATAAAAGCGACAGACTGCATAATAAAGGTCTTTATCACAAGTGGCAATATAAAGTGACGTTCTTTTGCATTAAGATTTTGTGCATCCAACTATAAAAGCACATGACAACCTCTGCTTCCCTCTGCGAAGGGCCTATCTTTTACTTTTATCTTCTACCCTTATACAAGAGTAATGGTGATCATCCCCTTTCCCTTTTTACACTTTTTCCTTTGGCAAGCACTTTGTTTTGGAGCGATCCGGATATATATATTCACTTGGATGTAGGTTTTCATAAATTATTATTGTTGACATTACCCTTGAGGTAAAAGGTTGGGAGGCGAAACTATAAGCCCTATCTTTCTCTGTGTCCGATTAAAACTTTGAACCCATAAATATCACGTGATTGTTAGCAATTGTGGAAGATTATATGATAGTTGAGTGTGTGGAGTTTTCTGAATCAAAGCCCTTACATAGACTCTTCGCAAAAATAACATGAACTGCAATTTTTTGATGACTAAGAGCATGGTTTGTTAGTTTTCAAGAAAGTTTATGAGATGAGCTACTGTTATGACATATAATGATGCTAGAAAAGGTGATTGAAATTATCATTGATCAAACGTGTACACCTGCTAGCATTCACACTTCATAAATTATTTCTTTTATCATTTACCTACTCGAGGACGAGCAAGAATTAAGCTTGGGGATGCTGATACGTCTCCAACGTATCTATAATTTATGAAGTATTCATGCTATTGTATTATCCATCTTAGATGTTTTATATGCATTTATATGCTATTTTATATGATTTTTGGGACTAACCTATTAACCTAGAGCCCAGTGCCAGTTTCTGTTTTTTTCCTTGTTTTTGAGTTTTACAGAAAAAGAATACCAAACGGAGTCCAATTGATGTGCCAATTTTTGATGATTTTTTATGGACCAAAAGAAGCCCCCGAAGTAAAAGAGTTGGGCCAGAAGAGTCTCAGGCTGTCCACGAGGGTGGGGGGCGCGCCCTACCCCCCTGGCCGTGGGCCCCTATCTCGTGGACGATTCGGAGACCCCCCTGACGGAAACCAACTCCAAAAATTCCTATAAATACAGAAACCCCTAGAAAATAACCTAGATCAGAAGTTCCACCGCCGCAAGCCTCTCTAGCCAAGAGAAATCAATCTAGGCCCTCTTTGGCACCCTGCCGGAGGGGACCATCATCACCGGAGGCTATGGAGGGGGATCCCGGAGGGGCCATCATCGTCATGAAGGCCAAGATCCAGAGGGAGAACCTCTCCCCATCCAGAGGGAGGCCATGGAGGAGGAAGCGCAAGAGGGAGAACCTCTCCTCCTCTCTCTTGGTGGCACCGGAGTGCCATCGGGAGGGGAATCATCGCCGCGGTGATCGTCTTCATCAACATCACCATCACCATCACCATCCTCATCTCTTTTACGCGGTCTACACTCCCGCACCCTGCTGTAATCCCTACTTGAACATGGTGCTTTATGCCACATATTATGATCCAATGATGTGTTCCCATCCTATGATGTTTTCCGTAGATTTCCTTTGTCTATGGGTTGATTGATGATCTAGATTGGTACGAGTTGTATGTTTTATTTTGGTGTTGTCCTATTGTGCCCTCCGTGTCATGCAAGCGTGAGGGATTACCGCTGTAGGTTGTTGCAATACGTTCATGATTCGCTTATAGTGGGTTGCTTGAGTGAGAGAAGCATAAACCCGAGAAAGGGGGTTGTTGCGTATGGGATAAGGGGGACTCGATATGTTAATGTTATGGTTGGGTTTTACCTTAATGATCTTTAGTAGTTGCGGTGCTTGCTAGAGTTCCAATCATAAGTGCATATGATCCAAGAAGAGAAAATATGTTAGCTTATGCCTCTCCCTCATGGGAAATTTCAATGACGACTACATGTCTTGTTAACAATTGCCTAAGACAATTCCGCACACCGACCCATCATTATTCCACACTCGCTATTTATAATATTTAGTAATATATTCTAACTTTATGATAAAAGCACCTACTTTTATGCTTTAGCTCTCCGATATCATGCCACTACAAGAAATCTGTTAATACATGATGGATCTTGACCATCATGGATCAGCCAAAAACTGTCATGCATGCCCATCCATGATGGATTTGAAATCCGTCATGTATATCGCGTCATAATTTGACATCATACTCTCCATGACGGATCTTGGCCGTCATGGATCTACCTCAAGCCCGGCCAAGCCCAAACTAGGCCCGGGCCTTTGTGACGGAACTAACTGTCATGGACCAATGCCACGTAGGATTTTCATTTGACAAACTGGAATGACGTGGCTGCCTATGTGGACACTATTTTTTGTCATGAAATTCGTCATGAATCTGGGATCAATTTAAATTTAGTCTTGTCCGTTTCTTTCAGTCCAATTTTGAACCAATGCACTTTCAGCCAATGGGTTACACAAAATATTACCAATTTTGGCCCAAGACAGTATTTCCAAAGTGCTATACATTACACAAATCATTCAATATATAAATTCCTCCATAGGTATCTACAACAGAACAATTTATAAAATCCGTAGGTGTCTACAAGAACCAGTTTACAAAATCCGTAGGTATCACACAGCAAGGTTAGGAACTATTAATCCTGTACAATCCAATTTACAACAATAGAACATATAAACTACTAAGGTTGTTATACATGTTTAGTCCTCGTCCCTCCTGATGGCAACTATATGTCCTGGCGGATTGTTATGGACAGCACCAAGTAGCCTGCTACCCAATCATACCTACCGTATTTACAACAACATTAGACATTTGAAGATATGAATAGATAGTAGTAGAAATAAGAAAATTAGAAGAAACTTCAAAAATCAATTGCATATTCTATAAAATCCTTAAATCTTACTGTGCCTACAAATGAGAATAATAAAGTATCCATTATAAAACAACAATAAACATGAGATTGCTACAAATTAATCCAAACAGAAATGTGTCAGACGGAAGTCTTATGAAGTTGACTTATAAGTGATAATTTAATAGAACATACATAGCAAAACTCATGTACTATAGCGGCACCAGTTGAGGCCATATAAATCCACCAAAAAATGGCATCACTAACAAACAATATCCATGCGCGGAGCCACTGCTCGTCCGTCTGGCTGGCGTAAGATTCCGATGTTCATGTCTCAACAAGTTTACACATGAAACTAAATATTTGTCAGGGCACTAAAAATAGTAAACAACACTTGTTTGTCAACTGAAGTTCAAATGGCATAGAAAATAACTAAGAGCCATGGCCACTAATAGATCTATAGAAGTGGAAAATGGTTTTGTTAAGAGATGGTGAGATAGTGGTTAGGATGTATCAGTTATTGATTTTAGCCACATGCATACTGGGATTACTTCGATTCGAGTGCATAAGATGATAAATTTAACCACCAAGATCAGTGGGGCACAAATAAATTAATTGAAAACCTTGGTGAAAAATGCTCAACTTTGAACTAGATGAACTAAATAGGTGCAGTTCAGTAACACTTGGGCTGGGGACTGGAAATAATAGGAGTGGCAGTAGAGAACTAATCCCTGGTTAATCGCGGAGCAGCTCCACCGCGGCTACCCTCTTAAGCTCTATTGTGCGCCATGCGGTGGCACATCTGCTAGTGCTACCTAGACCCGCATCCCAAAAACAAGAAACCATAATAAAACAGTTAGAGTGTTAAGTGACCGAAATAAAAACAAAGGAATAACATTAAGAAAAAGATTTGGGATCACTTGTCAGGAGCACTATTGAGGAGGGCGACTTAGGCATGGAGCAAAGGAGTTGAAGAAAAAATGTGTAGTGTTACTGTGTAAGCAAGTGCTAGCTTGGTGTGTGCCTCCAGGTTGAGAGAGAGTGAGCTAACACGTGGCTTTGGTACTAGTACTAGTAGGTGCAGAACTAATAGTAGTACTACTGCTCTTAACTGACTCACTAATACATGTGCTTAGTACACAAATTAACAGGTTTCAACCTCTGTATTCTTATTGTAGGACTGTCACAATGTAACAATGTAATTTCTTATTAGGTTCAGATTAAACTTATTTCAGGAATACATATTCCGCAGGATGCAGGAGACGAAAAGGAAGGAAAAAGAAATGCCTAGGGAGAAAACTACAAACAAAACATGTCGACATGTTAATACAGTAACAGAAATAATGTCTCCAAGAAATCTAAACTGAATTAGATCTTGGTAGAAAACTGCACTGAATTACATCTTGATAGAAGATCACATACCATCGTGCAGCAGTTTGTCTCTACTTGGTACCCTGCAGTTTATCTATATTTTGTACCATGCCTGCAGTGTGCAAGATACAGAAACGATTAAGAGAAAAAATTAGTGTCAAAGATTCGGAGAGGAAGCACGCAGAGCACACTAGCTGCTGCACCGGAGCTCTTGATAGCAACTGCCGCCACCTTGTCTGCACGCACACAAAACACACTCGTAAGAGATTGAGAAGGCTGCAATTGACCCTGACAGTGTTAGACCTTTGTTATCAATCTATATAGAAAAAATGGTGAAGCAAACTGTCCAAATACACCTGCATCATTAAGTACTATCTATATAGGAACAAGGGGATTAGCTGATTGACTAAACCGAGAGGCACCAAAGAATCTAACATTACTAGTGAAATACTCCTATAGTATACAGCAATTGAAAAAAAACTCATCAATAGGATTTTAACTTGGCGCACTTGCATTCAGACATCACCATCAATGTGGCATTCTGAAACAAAATTGCTTTAGTGCAGCAGTGGTTCCAATTGAGGTGTGCCCTACAGTCTTACAGAAGACAAACAAAATAATAAGGTTTCAGCAGCAAGCAGTCGCACAACTACATCACTCCATGTCCTCCTCCCTTAGATACATCAGCGATTGAAAAAACAGTTCATCAATCGGACAAGTCAGCAACACACTCTGAACCCAAAGACAGCATATGTAGTGGGTGAATCAAGCTCAAGCACAAATTTAACTGTTGTCCACATAGAGAGAATGAATTCATAAGGCTGTACAAGTAGAATAAACAATTTACCTACAGCTGCTAAGATTTCATCCTGAAATTACTACTCATCGACAAGCTGCTCCTTGAATGCCAAATACTCAGAAACGATTCACGAACTGTTGGGCCCTACACTTCCTGCACGCACGCATGAGGGGATCAGACCGAGTCACGAGAGGGGGGAGGGGGCATCAGGGATGAGGTTAGTGTGACCTGGTCAGGCGGGAGGCTAACCTTGGTGGAGAAGGTCTCGCCGACAGCAGTCTAGTAGTTGGTCGCCCACCGCTGGACGTTGGACAACGACAGTACCGCGTGGCCCGCAAGTTGGGCGCGAGGGGGCACGATGTGGACGGAGATTAGCTGTCTGATACGCGTTGTGTGGGCGGAGTGGAGTCGTCGAAGATGCGCAGCGCTGGACACATGATACCGCAGCCCAAACCCTAGCCATCGCTAGGGGTCGTGGGTGAGCGCTAGAGACCAGGAACGGCAAATCCAGTCAGACTAGAGGACGAAGGGGTCGAAGATGTGTCGCGAGAAGGATGGATGGGTGGGGGATGCGGCGGATCTGTTTGTTGCCGGAGCTATGAGGCGAGGGGAAGGGAGGGGGAAGGCTGGCGGCGAGGTGTGGGAGGGACGCGAGGAGGTGGTGGGTGGCGGCGTGCTGTGGGAGACGGGGGAGGGGGCCAAGAGGACAGAGAAGAGGAGCCGAGCAGGAGAATTTAGGGTTAGGTTTTTTTATATAGGAACGGGCAGACGGGCTTTAGCGGGCTTGCGGGGTTGTACCTGGTCATCCATGACAGTTTCTGAAAATGTCATCAGAAATCCGTCATGGATTAACAGGTTTCTTGTAGTGTGCAAAGTTATCCTCTTCATACCCACAATGTAGTTTTATTTCTCGTTTCTAGTTGGAAGCAAACATTCGGTGTACGTACGTAGAGTCGTATCAGTGGCAGATAGGACTTGAGAGAATATTGATCTTACCTTTAGCTCCTTGTGGGTTCGAGACTCCGTACTTATAACTTCCACCATTGGAAATTGCTACAATGATTCCCTGCACTTGGGGATTATCAATGCTCATATTGGTTCCTACATATTCTACGAAGATCTTTATCGATCAAACTGCATAAAAACATACGTTGTTCCCTTTATCATAGGTATGTTACTTGGCCGAGATTCGATCGTCGGTATCACAATACCTAGTTCAATCTCATCACCAGCAAGTCCCTTTACTCGTTCCGTAATGCATCATCTCGTGACTAACTCATTAGTCACATTGCTTGCAAGGCTCATAGTGATGTGCATTACCGAGAGGGCCTAGAGATACCTCTCCGATACACAGAATGACAAATCCTAATCTCGATCTATGCCAACTCAAGAAACACCATTGGAGACACCTGTAGAGCATCTTTATAATCACCCAGTTATGTTGTGATGTTTGATAGCACACAAGGTGTTCCTCCGGTATTCGGGAGTTGCATAATCTCATAGTCATAGGAACATGTATAAGTCATGAAGAAAGCAATAGCAATAAACTAAACGATCATAGTGCTAAGCTAACGGATGGGTCTAGTCCATCACATCATTCTCTAATGATGTGATCCCGTTCATCAAATGACAACACATGTCCATGTCTAGGAAACTTAACCATCTTTAATTAACGAGCTAATCAAGTAGAGGCATACTAGGGACACTCTGTTTGTCTATGTATTCACACATGTACTAAGTTTCCGGTTAATACAATTTTAGCATGAATAATAAACATTTATCATGATACAAGGAAATATAAATAACAACTTTATTATTGCCTATAGGGCATATTTCCTTCATTGACAACCCCCTTGATCACGTTGGGTGCAAGTATTTGTTCTTTTGTGTGTAGGTGTTGTTCACGATGTCTTGCGTGGTTCTCCTACTGGATTGACAACCTTGGTTCTTAACTGAGGAAAATATTTATGTCTATTGTACCGCATCATCCTCTCCTCTTCGAGGAAATCCCAATACAGCTCACAAGTTGCATGGTCAAACCCAAGTTGGTTATACCTAGCAATTACGATGTTTTCACGTCATTACCTCGTTGAAGGCGTTGCTCAGATATGCTCGAACTAGTTCTTCATGGTGAAAATCTTGATTCCGACTAGACTCGATGACGATGGCGCTTGAGTGTCACTCCATTTCTGAAGGCGTTATTATTGAGGAACCTCAACATTTTTGTGGTATCATGAGATGGTTGACGCGGATACGGTCATTGTTATTGTTTGCTGATCGTGGATCTGGTCACTATGGAGTTTTTTTCTCGCTTACGCATAGCTTTGGTCATATATGATTTTGCTATTTGCTGACATATATTTGTGTGTGTGTGTTGATGTTGGTTGTATGCATCCGAACTATGCAGAGGTCGAGTGTGTGCTTATTGTTTTGTATCCTCTTGATGCTTCATTTTAAACCAATAAAATTAACCCCTTATCGAAAAAACCAACATTTTTATAAGAAGTTTCCACTTAAATCGTGAGCAACATGGCTGATAGAATATTCTGTGGACCGAGCTCTCTCCACTAGTAGAAAAAGGGTCAAACGTGAAGCACATTAGTGCCGGTTCCAACGGCTAGCCGGGCCGTTCTCATTAGTACCGGTTTGTGGTGAACCTTTAGCACCGCTTCGTGCCACGAACCGGTACTAAAGTGAGTGGTGGCAGGATGTTGTCAGTCCGGGGCCCCTCCAGCACCTTTAGTACCGGGTCGTATCACGAACCGGTACTAAAGGTCGTCCTACATAGACCCTTCATCCACCCGAGCTCGCTCTGTTCTTCCCCTTTCCCCTCTCCTCTTTGTTCTTTCCCCTCTTCCTCTCAAGCTCATCACACATTTTGCCCAAGATTTGAAGGCCCCCATCCATTCAAATGATCACAAAGGTTAGCAACTCTTTCCTTTCATCTCTCATTGCTAGATTAGCTTGTGCAATGCTTTATATAGTGATTGATTTTTGAGTTTAGTAATTTGGGAGGAATTATATATATGTGCTAGTATTTGATTTATATGCAATTTGAGGTCAAAAATAACACTTAGTTTTGCATATGTAGGTGTGGTTTACTTAGTACCTTCTAAATCTCCGTCGTAACCACCGTCGATCGCTCGCAACGTCCCGTCGCCGGCACCACCTTGTGGTGAGCCTCTTGTTCATGAAGTTTTATATAAAAAATGATGTTTGTGTGATTTGGATATATAGTTACTCGTATAATTATCTTACCCATACGTTGTTTGTTATGCATAGTGCCATGGTTTTGATATCCGTCCCCGTCGACCCTCGTCCGGGTTACGATTCGGATGTGGTAAATTCTCTTTTAAAGTTTCACACCCAAAGATCTGGGATGTGATCGACTTCACTATCATCACTTTCTTTTGTGTTTCACACCCAGGAAGGAATCTCTGTAATAGTTAGGGTAGTTATGTGTTTTGGCATTTGAAACGCAAAGAAATTTTATGTGTAAACAAATTCTTTCATGCCTTTACTGATTTTTAAAGTTAAGTTATTCACAAACTAGTGATTCACACTAATTTCAAATAATTCAAAATTTAAACTATTCAAATTTGAAAACTACGGGCACTAACAGAAAGTTTGTAATTTTCTGTACCTAAAGCAAAAATATTCACAAAGAAACTCTAAATACACAAAAAAACAACTAAAAAAAAATAAAGCAAAAAAAAATAAAAAAAAGCCCGCGTACTAGGCCAAAGCGGCCTGCATACGACTAGAAACCCAACCTGTTGTTGGGCCAGGATGCAGGCCCGCAAAGGCCCAGTAGGCCCACAAGGCAGCACAGAACATGTAGGCCCAGTAGGCCTGCTTTTGAGAGGAGCTCGAGAGAGCTACCGCACGGTGGTTTATAAACCAGTGCGGATGCCCCTCGGCTAGCGAGGTGGGACTAAACTTGCCGCACAGCACCTTGCCAGCGCACCCCCTTTAGTACCGGGTGGTGGCTCCAACCGGTACTAAAGCCCCCCCCTTTAGTACCGGTTGGAGCCACCCCCCGGTACTAAAGGGTGTGCGGTTCCCGCCGCTTGGCTTGGCCAAAACAGGCCTTTAGTACCGGTTGGTGGCTTGGCCAAAACACTTCAAAAATTTCAGTTTCTCATCTGCTTCTTCTCCTCTGCCCTGTCGCCCGCCGCCCCCGTCTCCATATCCCTCGTCGCCGCCCCGTCCCCGTTGTCGCCACCACGTCGTCCCCGTCCCCGTCGTCACCGCCGCGCCGTCCCGGCCCGTCCCGCGCGGTCCCGGCCCGTCCCGCGCGTCGTCCCCGCCCCCGTCGTCGCCGCCCCGGCCCGTCCCCGCCGTCGCCGCCCCGGCCCGTCCCCGTCGTCGACATCCCCGTCGTCGCCGCGCCCGTCGCCGCCCCCCGTCGCCTCTCGCCTCGCTGGTGAGCGCACACACACACATACATTTTTTAGTTTTTTAGTTATAGAAATAGTTATAAAAATGTTAGAAATTTTTCTTTTTTTAGTTATAGGAATAGTTAGTTATATAGCATTGTTAGAAATGTTATAGAAAAGTTAGAATTGTTAGGAATTTTTTCTGTTTTTTAGTTATATAAATAGTTATAAAAAAGTTAGAAATTTTTCTTTTTTTAGTTATAGAAATAGTTAGTTATATAGCATTGTTAGAAATGTTATAGAAAAGTTAGAATTGTTAGGAATTTTTCTGTTTTTTAGTTATAGAAATAGTTATAAAAAAGTTAGAAATTCTTCTTTTTTTCGTTATAGAAATATTAGAAATGTTATACAAATGTTAGTTATATATATAGAAATGTTATAATTTTTTCTTCTGTTTTTTAGTTATAGAAGTATTAGAAATGTTATAGAAATGTTAGTTATATAGCATTGTTAGAAATGTTATAGGAATGTTAGTTATATAGAAATGTTAGAAATTTTAGTTATCAAAATCCAATCATTAAAAAAATGTTACTTTTTGCGGGCATATAGCTAGTATTTGTTCTCGATGATGCCCGGCCCGCATCCTCGCCGTCGACCCGTCCGCGACGACGTCCGGGTGACCCATGTCCGGGACTGGGCTCCGCCGGGCTGGCACTGGGAGGTGCTGCCTGGAGGGGCACGCCGCTTGATGAGGAACCCGGCCCCGGTCGTCGACCCTGATCTCGTTTGGTGGCGTTCGCGTGGGCCAGTTTTGGTGCGGAGGGAGCCGGCCCCGCCGGAGGTGGTACGTCGTCGTGTCAGGGAGGAGGATGAGCACGTTCATCGCTACATGGTTCCGTTAGAGGGCGGGCAGGTTCTCCAATACCTGGCAGTTTCTTCAGGGATCTCACTTCAGCTATGATCGTGTGAGGGTTCCTTCTCTTTGGGTGTCCACCGCCCATGCCGCATGATCCGACGATGTATTCGAGATTATATCTATTATTCGAGACGATGTATTCGAGATTATATCTATTATTCGAGACGACGTATTCGAGATTATATTCGATGATGCTTATTATGTACTATGATTGATTCAATTTTTCCTTATTAATTGATTGCATCCATGCATTGTAATTTGAATATATTTCTTTTGGATTAGTTAAACAAAACCTATGGCGGACAATACCGACAGAGAGGGAGAAGAGGCCCTGTTCAATATCATACGCAATCCTCGCGGGCCAGATGATGATCAGAATGAAGAAGATTATGACGGCTCTGAATATCTAAACAACACCGGGGAGGGTGATATGATATTCGATCGCGACGACCGAATTGATGAAGTCATGAACTATGAACATGATGAAGAAAATGTTGATCTTGAAACAACAAAGACCGGCGAGGTATATATATTTATATAAGCAGGCATCTGGTGATCATCACATGTTTTAAATGACTTGAAGATATATTAACGAATCGACCTTTCTTCTTTCAGCCATCCGGATCGAGCAAATCTTCAGGCAACAGGACGAAACGAGGCCCGAACAAAAAGTTGAAGGAGGGCGTAAAGTACAATATCGAGGCAATCAGACCTAATGGCGAACCATTCGCGCCTAAGAAGATTGCGGACAAGTTCGTTCTTTAGTGCGGAGTTCTTGTGAAGGACCAACTCCCGATCTCCCTTCAAAAATGGAGAGAGCCAGCAAAGCCACGTCCAGGAGTTACTTTTGTCGACAGCAGACAAAAACATTTGCTTTGGGAAATGCTCATGGAACATTTCACCCTACCAGATCATTTCACAGATGCAGATGTGGAGAAAGTCAAGGACGCTGCTCTTAGGAAGATGGCGGTTGCATTCAAGAACCACAAGATTCGTGAATGGGCCAAGTACGTCAACGGAGGAAGGAAGACTCCAGTATTCTAGGGAACACTAGAGAACCAAAGTGCTCATTGGGACGATTTCATGAAATTCAAGGATTCGGAATTATCTAAGGAACGGTCGAGAATAAACAAAGCCAATGCCGCAAAAAAGGATAAGTTCCGTAAGCTGGGGCCAGGTGGCTATGCGGTGGGAATGCCTAAGTGGGATAAGTCTGAGAAAGAGATGCTGGATGCAGGTGTCACTCCAGAAAAATTGAGCTGGCCCCCAGGTGCAGGACTTGGTTCTATGCGCATGGGGGGGAGTTGGACCCGAAGACAGGCAAAGTTTCGAAGAAGGCATGTCTGGACGGAGCCGAAGATAAGCTACTTGTTGCAATAGAAGAGGCTCGATCCGGGTTGCTCGAGCCCAACAGAGAGAACAACGAGCTTACGCGTGCCCTGGGAAATCCTGAACACCCGGGAAGAACATGAGGCATGGGCGGTATTCCGTGGTATGAGGGGTTTTCGGACTGGAACGCCGACTACAGAACCCGTGCGAGAAAGAAGATTTCGGAGGAGAAGAAGAGGAAGATGGAGGAGGAGCAAAGGAAGCTAGACTATGAACGCCTTCAAGGCCTAGAATCAGCGCACGCGGACTTGGCAATCAAATTCCAGCGGCAGCAGGAGCAGATCGACTCACTTAGCCAGCAAAGGGGGTCTCAGCAGCTAGCGGATGATCCACCAATGGATAGCACCGTCCCATCCATGCCGAGAAGCAGCGTGGGTTCTGCCCCGGGCGACGCATTGCTGGATAGCTACCCAGTGGATGACATCATGAAGAACACTAACTGCAAGCTACACTTCAAAATGAAGAACATATCCATGAAGGTGGCGGACGCCCTTGCTTTTACAAATCCCCCCGAGGCAACCTTCCATTGCAACCCGATTCCAGCGGGCTATGCTCGTGTCTTGGTTGATGAGGTGGTGGACCAATATTCGGGGCTAGAGCTTGACATTCCTGGAGGTGACGATGAGCACACACTAGGAGAGGCCAACCATCGTATCATCCTATGGAGAAAGGATTGCATCATCTTTCGAAGGCCACCGACACCGCGTCATCCGACTCCTCGTCGCAGTCCGCCACCGAGTCAGCAGACTCCCGCTCCTCCAAGTCCACCAACGCGTCAGGCCACTCCTCCTCCAAGTCCGGCACAACTTCGGGCCACTCCTCCTCCTCCAACTCAGCCACGTCAGCCGTCTTCGCCGCCTCAGCAATCACGGAAGAGAGCCGCCTCAGCTATGGTGCGTAGCGGTACAAGTCGAGGTAGTACTGCAGGTACAGGCGGAGGCAAGCGATTTCAATATGGTCCAAGCCTCGCGCCTCTTCCGCAGAGGCCTTACGACAAGTCCGAGGAGGAAAACGTAGCCATATCGAAGGCCGAGGTGGAAGCCTATTTTGCACCGAAACCGCCACCGCCGCCAAGGGAGAAAGTGCCTGTGGAAAAGATTGACCACTTCATTCATATGGCTAGACCACCAGCTCCCAAGCCTATTTACACAGACTATGAGCGCCACCTCAGAAAGTTAAATCGAGCACGTCTACAGAAAGAGGTGAGCTCGAGCTCGAGCAAATCTGCTGGCAAAAGGAGCAGTAAAACCGTTCCCTAGCTGGGAGAACAGGCGGTGCAATCAATCCCCCCGCTTGTTGTGCCAACAACACATGAGAGTAGGCGCGCCCAATATTATTGTGGGCAAACCGTTAACGTTCCCGGGGTGGGCGATGTGGTAATAACCGAGGAGCATATTGCGCAGGCTGAATCGATCGGGATCACTGTTGGACAACTCCTCGATATCGAGCCCATGTCTCCGACTAGAGAGGATGAAATAAAACGGAAATATGCCCGGGGCCAACCTTTGGCCGAGCCAGAGGAGGTCAATAAGCTCCCAACGAGAATGTATGAATTGCATCAATGGTACATGGACATTACCAAGATTTCCAATCGAGAGTCCCTCATGATGAATGTCAACGAGGAGCATTAATACCATAAGAAAGCTGTGACCGTTGAGTATTCAGAACTTTTTCAGCTATACAATAAAGACGCACTCGACAAATCTATCGTCAGTTGCTATTTTCTGTAAGTGATTTCTTTTTGTAATTGAAGTCTCAAGCTAGCTGATCATTTTGATCAATCATTACCTGTAATTATCCTCACTATATTCTTTTCTGTGGTATTATGCAGGATGAAGATTTATGAAATGAAAAAAGGTGGACGCTATGGCATTGGGTTCATTGGCCCAAGTACCATTAATGAATACACATGGAAAATAGATCCATATCACGCAAAATGTGTAGAGGAAAGCATGCTACAGTTCTTAAAGGAACTCAAATACAATGAAGATATACTACTTCCTTACAACTTCCAGTGAGTCACATTGTCTTGTACTACAAATTCTGTTTTTCCCTACTAGCTATAGCTACATGTTTTTGCTTACATATGCCCGCTTAATTAAGACATGCAAACGTGTGTGCATGCAGATATCACTGGATCTTGTTAATCATTAAAGTTGATGAAGGAACAGTTGAAGTACTAGACTCGCTACTTAAGAAAGCAAGTGACTACACCATCGTGAAGGGGATAGTCAACAGGTAATTTCAATCATTATTAACTACATCTCGGCCTATTTAATTAGTTCATCATTTCCTGATAACAACTATTTAATAACCAATTTATTCATTTTCTTTGTCGGCGGGCAGGGCTTGGGCAAAGTTCATCAGGGTCACTCCAGGCCCATGGAAACAAAGTGTGAAATGGTATCGACCCAAGGTAAGTAATTAAGTAGTACTAGCTAGCTGCCATCTCTTTAATTATCATGCTTGATTAATTATTATCTGATCAAAATTCTATTCTCGTAAAGGCCCTGAAGCAAGCGCCGGGGAATGATCTATGTGCATACTACGTTTGTGAGAACATTCGCATGATGGCGTCCGAAAGGAGGAAATCTCAAAGACAGGAGTGGGTACGATATCGATTGTCAGAACACCATTCACAATTTTTACACCATTATCGATATCTAGTCACACAACTAATACACATGCATATTGATCTCCTTCTTAACAGTTCAAAGAGGTGCGGGACAAGCTCCTAGCACAGGACCGCATAGAAGCAATTCAAGAGGAAATAGCGGGATTTTTGCTCGACTAGGTCATAGATCCCAAAGTAGAATACTATTACCCGCTACCGCCCCATGAACCACTTCCAATTGTTATCGTGCTCCGAAGGCACCAATTAGCTAGACTAATGCCACTGGCTCCGAAGGCACCAATTAGGAGAAATTGTATATATATATATACATGTGTGTATATATGTGTGAATTAACTAATGGTGGTTGTGAGACATTCGATGATATATATATATATATATATATATATATATATATATTATGATCGGTTCTATTAGAAATTCTATTTATATATATGCATAACGTGTACAATATGTAGTATCATAAAATACCAGCAAATGAAAAAGAATTAAATGGAAAACACAAAATTAAATGAAAAAGAAATCATAAACCCAAAACCCCCCCAACATTTTAATACCGGTTGGTGACACCAACCGGTACTAAAGGGCTCCCTACCCCCGAAGCTGGCGCGTGCCACGTGGTTTCCCTTTAGCACCGGTTCGTGTTGAACCGGTACTAAAGGGGGGGGGGGGCTTTAGTGCCTACATTTTAGCGCCGGTTACCAAACCGGCACTAAAGGGCCTTACGAACCGGTGCTATTGCCCGGTTCTGCACTAGTGCTCATCGGCATCATTGCAGCTTCCTCGCACAAGGCTCTTAGGTCCCTCCCAGAATAGCCTAAGGGCATCTCCAATGCGGACCATCAAACCGCCAGCATACGTCCGGACCACGCAGTTTAGACATGTTGTGCCATTCAACACGGGCCTATATCAGTCCACTAAGCGGTTCAGACCATGTTTTTTCCGTAAATCGGAACCAAACGATGGGGGGGGGGGGGGGCCCGAACACGACCTCGGCCTCTTAAACGCATGGCCCACCCAAAAGGAAGGCGGAGCCCATGCTTTTGTAGTTGTCCGCCCTGTTTCAGCGGCAAAATGACCACTCTCTTCCTCCATCCCCCCTCTCCACCCAATTCCCGCTCTTTTCTTCCACTCTTTTCCTCCCTCCCGCCGCTGACACATGGAACCGAATGATAGCATGCCGGAGTTGGAGATGGTGAAGGTGCAGGAGGATCTGAACATCACTCGTGCCCGGAAGATCAACTCAGTGACGCGGCAAAATCGTGTCAAAACAAAGGCCGCAAAGGAGGAGAAGCTCAAGCGGAAGGCCGGTGGAGGGCGTGCTGATGGTGTCCATGGTGGTGGGTGTGCTTGTGGCGGACTTGGTGGAGGTTGCAGCCAGGGATTACCACACATGTGCTAGAATTGAAGAAGCATGCACTCACAGAAGCTAATAAATGCAATTAAACACTACCTTCACTCCTGCAATGACCAAGATATAAACATAGGACCCTTCCAATACTGTTGTATATCGTCAATCGCTGTTTGTAGCGCTTCATGTTTTTTTTATTTCTTTCTTTTACCTTTCACTTAGGCATAGTTTCGGTCTTGTATGACTTAGCTTTTTACCTGCGTGATCCTTTAGTGTGTGTTGGCTGTGTGCATCCAAATTATGCAGAGGCCGGGTCTGGCTCATTGTAATTGTATCCCTCGATTCTATATTATGAGTCAATAAAATACCCTTTATCGAAAAAAATACTGTTGGTTCCAGTTCCTAGAGTGCCGATAGATAGATATAATACATATGTTAGATAATTAGAGAGAGGGCTGCATATGAATTTGCTCTCTTGGCTTGAAAGGCACCGGGAATTATTATACGGCTACACAGCTAGTGCAGACGGGCAAATTGCTGCCTTCGACCTCTTTCACACAACCTAGATTTGCATTGTTGTGTGAATAAGCCCCAAAGACAACCCAATACACCCGCAAGGAGTCCAGATGCTTGAAATTGTAAGGAGCCACTGTTCCTTCTATCATGTGGATGTTCTGCTGCTAGGCGTTAAAATGTACCTGTAGATACCATGACTTTTTGGAAGTCCTCTGCTACTGTTATTGGTCTATACCCATGATGACAAGGATATATTACCGACATAACCAGCGGTGGTGTTGCATCTGTAGGACCAAGAAATGCAGAGCAATATTATTAGCAAATATTCGTTCATTAATCAATTTTTGTAAATCTTCTTACAGCGTTTTGCTTTTTTTTTTGGGTGTAGACACTTAATTAGTATGCAGAGTAGCTAAAATGAATTACAAAATAGATAAACATGAAGGTGACACAACACCAAATAGCTATCGACCACAATAGGGAATTGTTTTTGCCCCTAACAATAACTCCATTTTTTAATACAGTACAAAATTAAGTGCTCATATATACGCGAGTACACTGATGTAGAGCGAACCTCGAGACAACGGTCGGTTCGTTGTTGGCCCGGTCTTTCACGGCACAAACCTTCATGCAGCAAATAATTATAGCATGTTTACGAAGATGTTCACAAATCCCACAGAAACAACACGCCAACCCCTTGATCTGAAGGAATAACGTGGACGAACCGTGTAGGCTCAGCTTGTAATCTCTTACACGCCGCGTCGCAGGAACCGACACGCCAGTAGAGAATTTTTGACAAATCTCTCTACACTCGATAATGGCCGACAGCGGAAACACATGCAGTGTCTAATTCATCATACAATAACCTCCTTTTCTGGCAAGATCGGCTGGTGGCCCCCATCCAACATTGCTTAAGGAAAATAGATGACGCAGCTTATCCTTTGGTCTGTCACGTTGAAGATTCCTCTCCTTGTATGAAACAAATAAGAAAAAGATGTGAACCATTCTTCTCCTTGTTGCATGCCCATCAAAATTACCAAAGCAATCACGTAGACAAATCCTTATAGCAGATGGCCAAATAAAATAAGTTGGAGAAAAATATCTTCTTACGTGTCCTTTTGATTTATCTCCAACCGAAAAATCTCTCTTCTTTCCAAACCGAAAACACCTTGGTACGTATACGTCTCTGACCTCAAGCGTATCTGTCTCCAGCACATAATTCTGAACAACCAAACTAGTAACATCTCGAGGAACAACAGCACTAGCAAGCGTGTTAATGGTCGTATCATCCTCCCTCCCTTTAAGCAAAACTGTCCTCGGTGTTGAGTCTGTCTCTATAGTAACTAGATGATGCCCCGCATGTTGTTGCGGGAATATTTTGCAATATTACAATGAGGTTTTTGGTTACACGAAACATCAATATTTGAAAGTATATAAGAATTTGATGTAAATAGTATAATAGAATGGAATTTTACATGCATACATGGTTGCATGTTGAAGTGAATTTTTAATATACATAGTTGCATGTTGAGGTGTGCCTTTTCCTATGCATGTTGAATGATGAGGTGGAATGCTTGCATGTTGAGAGAAATATGTTAGTGGGGGCTAGCTATTTAGATATAGAAGACATGGTAGTCTGTAGATTGAACATGCGTCGAAAAAATTTCAGTAGCTTCGGCTTCCTTCTTTGTTTCTTCTTACTCCTTCATATTCTGAAGGAGTACTTTTCTCCATGTCTTGAACAACTTCTTCTCCATAGTTATGAGAACATATTTTTTATCCTGTTCGATGATGCACGACTTGCCTAGACAACTATATGCAGCGGGTTCTCTTCATACCATGGATCTCCTAGTAACATATGGCACGAAACAATGGGCACCGGAATTACGTCGCACAAAGCATCACAAGAAAATTTGCCGACTAAAATCAGCACCATAGTTTCGTGAGTGATGTCGAGCTTGTCGTAGCACCTCCTCAGCATGTACGGTCATGGATGTGGTGCCATTCATAGCTCTAGCTTCTCCACCATGTCGACGTTGACCGCATTGACCGAACTGCCATGGTCAATCATCGTGGCGCAAACTTTCTCTCTCACTTTACACTATATGTGAAAAAGTTCAGCACCATAGCCTTTCTCCTCTAGCAAAAAGTCACGGGATAGCTTCCAGTGCTCCGCCTTGATGATTGAAAGTGCGTTATATCGACTAGAGGGGGGGTGAATAGGTGATTTTTATGAATTCTTCACTGAGGAATTTACAGGTGAGGAAATTCCTTAGCGAAGAACTACTAGCAGCGGAATAAGTACTCAAAAGTAAACATAACAGAACACAAGCATAGTCATCATGATGAAATGAAGACAAGCACAGAGTATAGAAAGCGTAAGCACAGGATAACACAAGATGAAGACAAACAGACTGAAGAACTGAACTGAGGAATTTGAGAAAGTCTTCAGTCAAAGTCTTCAAACACATATATGAACAAACACTCAACATAGTTATGAGGAAATGAAAGAGTTGAGGAAATAGAACCGGTGAGCTTGGTGAAGACAATGATTTGGTAGACCAGTTCCAACTGCTGTCTCAGTTGTACATCTGGTTGGAGCGGCTAGGTATTTAGATCTGAGGACACACAGTCCTCACCGTATTCTCCTTGAGCTAAGGTCACACAGACCTCGCCCAATCACTCGTGGTAAGTCTTCAGGTGACTTCCGAACCTTCACAAACTTGGTCACTCGGCGATCCACAATTCCTCTTGGATGATCTAGACCTTGACGCCTAACCGTCTGGAAGAAGCACAGTCTTCAAAGGTAACAAGCGTTGGATCCACGCAGGATCAATCTCTTCAGTGATGCTCAATCACTTGGGGTTTTGAGGTGTTTGGGTTTGGGTTTTCCTCACTTGATGATTTTCGCTCATAGTTCTCGGAGGATGGGATGCTCTCAAATGACAAGTGTCAGTTTCTCTCGGAGCAGCCAACTAGCTAATGGTGGTAGGGGCGGCTATTTATAGCCTAGGGAGCAGTCCGACATGATAAGACATAAATGCCCTTCAATGATATCACCGTTAGGTGGGTAGATATTTTGGGTCAGCTGGCGCATAGCACAACAACAGTCGGAATTTAGAGTATCAAATTCCTCAGGGCTATCATGTTCCTCACTGTGTAGGCAATCCGCACTGGCGAATTCCTAACTCCTCAGTCAGAACAAATTCCTTAGAGATCAGAAGAACTTCGTCTCTGTCACTGAAGAATATGACTGAACTGTATGAGATTTTCAATGGCTTCACTCGAAGGGATTGGTAGGTGTAGGATTTTGAGATGAGCATCACATGGAAATTGTTCCTTAGTATTTCCTCGACCCCCTTTAACAGTACGGTGTTTCCTACGACTCAAGAAAGAGAAAATGAAACTATAAAAACAAAAGTCTTCATGCTTCATGTTCCTCGAATGAATACCAAGTCTTCAGGATTGCACCAATTTCTTCAGTCTCAAAGTCTTCAGAAGGTCTTCAGAAGTCCAAAGTCTTCAGTCGAAGAACTTCATTTTTAGGGGTCGACTTTCTTTGTAAATATCAAACTCCTCGTAGACTTATAGACCTGTGTACACTCAAAAACACATTAGTCCCTTAACCTATAAGTCTTCAATACACCAAAATCACTAAGGGGCACTAGATGCACTTACAATCTCCCCCTTTTTGGTGATTGATGACAATATAGGTTAAGTTTTCAACGGGGATAAACATATTAAGTGTGAATACTGATATTGAGGAATTTGATTGCAAGATATAGAAGAATTCCCCCTGAAGATGTGCATGATGAGGAATTTGCTTTTGAAGCATTGCACACTTGAAGAGTAGAATCATGGAGATCTCCCCCTATATCTTGTAATTCATACACGCATTTGACATATCATAATGAGGAATTTGAAATGCATGATGAAATATGGTGACTGATGAAATTCAGCATGCATGCATTAACATATATGAGGAATAAGCATGCAGATAGACACATCAAAAGTATCAGAGCACCGTCGGGTTTAAGTTTACAACTCGATCCAATAAAGTTTCAGAAGAGCGAGAGTTGTAACTTTGCCAAAAAATGCCCATATAGATAGACCTGCTTGAAGACTATCTCAAAATTCTCCCCCTTTTGTCATCGAATGACCAAAAGGATCAAAAATGAGGACTAACACCCCTGAAGAATATCACGTTGATGAAGGAGCGCCAGCGTTGTTGGGGTCGTTTGTCGTGGAAGGGCCTACCGCAGTGTCGTCCAAGTCTTCATGCTCATCGATGCCGCGCGATGAAGAATATGAGCTGGACACCAAAGGTGGAACCTTGACCTTCTTGTATTTCTTCGATGGAGGTGTAGACTAGTCAAAATCCTCCTTGAGACCCATTGCCTTGAGATCTTCGTCACCATACAGATGTGATAGAATGGCCCAGGTGCGACCGAAAACTTCATGGAGGTAGTAATGGTTTTTCTTCACTGCATTGTGTGTAGCAGTCATGTTGTGAAGAAATGAACCAAACTAACGCTTAATCCATTTATGGTTTCGATCCACCTTCTGGTGAAGACTAAGCAGAAGCTCATGGTCAGCCATCACATGAGGAGCAGTGGCTTGAGGAGTAGACTTGGGTGCATTGGCAGCAGAGTCATGTGTGGCAGAGTCATTATTGGTGGAATAAGATGCAGCTTTTCAAAACTGACCATCCAATGGACGAATACCTTCATCAATGACAGCAAGAGCCTTACACTTTTCATCAGTGGAAGTAAAGGCCTACTTGAGGACTTCAATCGGGGGCAGATAGCTAAGGTAATTCTAAAAATCAGCCTTGTAGTTGAGTCAAGACCTTGTCCTGAGGAATCTCATAATCCAATGTGCATAAGGTTTCAGCTCAAACGAAGAAAGTGCAGCATTTACCAGAGTCCTCATGAAGAAATCGTGATAGTTGATAGGAATGCTATGAATGATGTTGAATAGCAGATTCTTCATGATGCCAACTATTTCCTCATCAGATGAGTCGTGGCCTTTGATGGGACTCATTGTCCTCGTCAGAATGCGATAGACGGTTCTGGGCACATAGAGTAAATCCTTCACGAGGAATTTGGTCCTTGGGGCCTGACCGGGCTTCAAATGCTTCATTAACACTTGCATGTAATGAGCTGTGAGTTCTGGTTCATGATATAGGCAGCGAGCTCCTTCACTGGGTGGACTGATGGGTAGGGCGTGAAGCAATTCAGAGGTCAGTGCCTTATAGTGAGTGTTTTCGGTCATCCAGTCCAAGACCCAGGTGTTGATATCTTCAGGATCACCAGTGATATGCAATGTAGCATAGAACTAAAGAATAAGCTCTTCATTCCAATCAACAATGTCAGAGCAAAAGTTGAGGAGGCCTGCATCATGAAGAATACTGAGCACAGGAGAGAAGCAAGGTAATGGATTCCATGTCCACGTGAGGAATATGCTCATGGTAGAAGATTTTGTCTTTGTTGAAAAGCAGTGAAGAATAGAAGTTGGCCTGGCTTGCAATCCAGAAACGCTTCCTCCTTAGAGGAGCAGAGTCATAAGGATTGTAGTCAGTGAAGAACACGTGCTCGCCGAAGAAATCATCAGCCTTGAAATTCTGCTTCTTTGAGAATGGATCCTTTGGCTTGGGGTGAGGAGTGTCAGTCAATTGCATCACAACCTCCGGGATCTCGATCTCAGGTTCCATAAGCTGAGGAATTTCAGGTGCTGCTTCAGTGGCAGCCTGGGACTTCAATTCTTCATTTACATGATCTTCAGCACTAGTGGCTGGAATTTCTTCATGGACAGACGGTGTGGCATGTGGTTCATCAGATCCCATTTGTACAGTAGTTTTTGGGGACTGAGGAATTTGTTGCAAAGGTGTGAAGAGTGGAGAGTTGGGGTGTTGACTTTCCCAAAATTCATCACTTAGCACAGGTCTGGTACAGCCAATGTCCACATCTTCATCTTCCATTTCTTCAACGCCGGCTTCTTCAGCAGTAAACTAAGGCATAGGCGAGGAGATAAGTGGTGTTGAAGGGATTGTATCCACTTCAATTTCTTCATCCATCTGCTTTGACGAAGAAGCGGAGGGATTCCCTTCATCAGATTCTCTTGGAATCACATATTCTTCATCAAAAGGAACAAGGTCCTTTGATGGCATGGTTGAGATAGGAACAGCATCAATGGGGTTTGCAAACGAGCTAGTCAATGGCTTCATCTTCTTCGGGGCTGAAGAGTCTGTTGAAGTTGATGCCTTCCTTTTCTTCACTGTTGCACACTCTGCAGCCTTAGTCTTCTTCACATCTGATGCAGATGGAAGGATTGGAGTTGGTGTAGGTGCGGGAGGAGTAGAGGAATTAGGTTGAGTTTCTTCATTTTCTTCAGGCGCACCACTAGTGGATGCCCTGGCAATTTCTTCAATGGCTGGAATGCAGTCATCGGCCCTGCAACTCATATTTTCTTCAGCAGCCTGATTTTCATCAGCGGTGCTGTCATGTTCTTCAGTCGGCTGAGCAGATGCTTCAGCCTGAGGAATTTCCTGTTGCGTTGGGGCTGCAACATTTGAGGTGAAGTTGTCAGCAAGTTTCACAAAACGAACCTTGGCTCCAAGCCAGTCAACGTGGTATGCATCAAATCCATCACTGAGTTTCTTAATCTCAGTTTGAATAGTAACAAGTTCTTCAGTTGTCATAGAGACAACGTTTTTCTTCAGAAAGCGTTCCTTCTTGTACTACACTTTCTTGATCTGCCTGGCCTTCTCAAACTTCCATTTCTCTTCCTGTATGAAGTGAGTCAACATATGACTTTGGCCAGGAGTCAGCTTGAAGTCAGGCATGGGAATGTTGGGGTCCTTGTGCCAAACATCAATGTACTCTAGGATCAACTTTGGACCCAAAAGTAGAGGCACACTTGTACCCTTGGCTCTAGCGGCCCTGACTTGCATGTCTCTGATGATTTCTGCTAGTTCTTCATCATCAGCCTCATCATCATCAGAGGGCACTTGGAAAGCAACTTGTTTCTTGTGAGGACTTGGTCGAGGACCTCGTCCAGCAGTGGTCTTCTTCTTCAGAAGAGAGGGAGCAGCTGAGGAACTTGCAGACGCTCCTGAGGCAATAGATATGCCTGTGGTCCTTTGGCACGTGGCAAGATGCATAGGTGCTAAGGATTTGGTCGGAGCAGCCGAAGACTTTGGAGGAGCAGGAGCAGCGTCAGGAATTGGCCGTGAGGGCTTTGAGGAATCTGGACGTGAGGGCATAGCCAAGGAACTTGGCCGTGAGGGCATTGCTGGTGAAGCACTGGGCTTGTGAGCAGGCTTCTTTGGCATGGCCTTCTTTGGCTTTATAGTGGCCTCAACAGCAGCAGCGGCAGCAGAGCCTTCGTTGAATTTCCTCACTGCATCTTTTGCTTGTTTGGCCAACTTGGCCTGGCGCTTGGCCCATTCATTAGGATAGTCCTCACCGCTCTTGAGGCTGGTGGGATCAGCTATTTGGCCATGTGCCAACGGAGGTCTTGGGCATGGAGGATTTAGTGCAAATTTCTTTATATATTTGGGAGTGACATATCTGTACTGCATCCACTCTCTTGCCCATCTCCTCTCAATCTTTTGAATGCGCACCTTGTGCTGATTTTTATCTTCCTCAGGGGGTGTGCAGTACCCAGCATAGATGTCCTCAGGTATTTCAAAGGCAGTGTTGACCTCAGGCCTCTTTCCTCCTTTCTGTGGCTTCTTACCATCAGCCATTTTCTTCAGTTGAGGAATTTGAACAATTGAATTCTCTAAAGAGGTATGCAACTTTTCTTCGAGGAATGCTTCAAATGAGTTAAGTTGATGAGAACCTAGCGATTCAGCAGCTGACATGAGTACCTGTGAACAGAGTATAGTTGCGAGCAATTTGGAGAGGTCATATGCGTTCTGAGAAGGTTTTTTATAAAGAAAAAGTTTAAGGAATTTGACCAGATGAGTCTTGAAGAATTTCACTAAGCGTTCTTTGTCTTAGGTTCTAGAGATGTATAGATCAAAAATCCACACATTTGAGGAATCTTGAAGAGAAACATAGCTTAGAGAAACAAATCAAGAACAAATGACATGTGAGGTGTTTTAGTGTGTGAAGATATGAAGAAAAACACCTTTGAGGATTTTGTAGAAATCATTTGAATCAACGAGGGCAGTAAATGTAACTTTTAATTACCCTGGATGAAGAACACGACGAATTGGTATGTGGAGATGTGAAGTTCGTCAGTGCAGATCTTCCACGCCCTAACTTGGCGGAGGAAGACAGCTACGGCGGCGGCGGTGTGAAGATTTCCGTGGTCGGCACGAGTATGACGGCGATGAGGTCGAGGTAGTGAAGCTTTTCCTCACCGGCGACGATGATGTAGCAGTGGCGCTAGGGTTTGAGAAGCTCGAGCTACAGAGAGGTCGAGTGGAGTAAAGGAAGTGAGGAAGGGGAAGGGGTATTTATAGCCACTGTGAAAAACTGTTCGCCCGAAGAATTTGGACGAACGTGCCCCTGACCCTTCTCATTCGCTTGACATGTGTCACCCACGTACTGAGAAGTGGAGATCGTGTGCGATCGTGGGTGAATAGATAAGTATATCGTGGGATGCGGAACGGTTTGAGCGGCAAAGCCGAAAATTTAGATAAGATAGGTTTTAAAGTTCCGTTCGCAATTTCTTTAGCTGACAAGGACACAGTGAAGATTTTGAACGAGTTTCAAATAGAACGCACATGAAGAATGTGTGAACATATTGGGTTGAGTATAGCATAGAGGGGGAAGGGTCCGATCACATTCACTTAGCAGAAAAACCAACTTGAAGAAATAGCCATAAACTCATATATATATATATATATAGCCAATGAAGAAAAACGGCGGAAACAGTGAAGACAATGCAAAGTTGAAGAATTTGAACAACTGAGGAATCTTAACTTTTGGTGGTGGCGTGACCCATCGTATAAGAATGATGATTTCAGACACCATGTACAATTGTCATAGGGTTCTGAGAATCAAATTCTTCGTTAATTTGTTCACACTTAGAGTGTTATTCTTCATTGATTGAAGAAAAACGTTTCTTCATGAGTTGCACATCTAAGTCATCAATTTTGCATAAGTGTTAGGATGAGTGTCCTTTTCAAAGAACATTAGAAGATTCTAAGATATTTAGCTCACGCTGCAACTTGCTAAATCTCTTCTCATCCAAGGGCTTTGTGAAGATATCGGCTAGTTGTTCTTTAGTCTTCACATGCTCAATAGAAATGTCGCCCTTCAACACATGATCATGAAGAAAATGATGACGAATATGAATGTGCTTTGTCTTCGAGTGCTGAAATGGGTTGTGAGCAATCTTATTGTCACAGAAGAGAGGCACATTCTTCATGTTGATGCCGTAGTCCTTGAGAGTTTGTCTCATCCATAGCAATTGAGCACAGCAAGAACCAGCGGCAATGTACTCATCTTCAGCAGTAGATAGTGATACGCAGTTCTGTTTCTTCGAGGACCAACAGACCAAAGATCGTCCGAGGAAATGACATGTACCAGATGTTGACTTGCGGTCCACACGAGCACCACCATAGTCAGAGTCAGAACATCCAATGATATCAAAAGCCGAGCCCTTGGGGTACCATAATCCAAGTGTTGGTGTGTGAGCTAGATATCGATGAATATGCTTCACAGCCTTATGGTGTGATTCCTTTAGTGTAGCTTGAAATTGGGCACACATGCAAACACTAAGCATAATATCTGGCCTAGATGCACATAAGCACAATAAAGAACCAATCATGGAGCGGTATACCTTATGATCGAAGTCGATACCATTTTCATCAGTGCACAGATGGCCATTTGTGGGCATAGGAATTTTGACGCCTTTGCAATATTGTGTGCCGAATTTCCTCAGTACATCCGTGAGGTATTTCTCCTGAGATAGGAATATATCATTGCGTTGTTGACGAATTTGAAGACCTAAGAACAATTTCAATTCTCCCATCATAGACATTTGATATTCTTCACTCATCATATAGGCAAATTCATCACTATAATGTTGGTTAGTACAGCCAAAAATAATATCATCAACATATATTTGGCACACAAACAATTCACCATCATAGGATTTAGTGAAAAGAGTAGGGTCGAGTGAACCGGGTTTGAAGCCTTTCATCATAAGGAATTCCTTCAAAGTATCATACCACGCCCGTGGGGCCTGCTTGAGGCCATAGAGGGCCTGATTGAGTCTGAAGACTTTGTCAGGATGCTTTGGATCTTCAAAACCTGGGGGTTGAGCAACATATACTTCTTCCTCAAGCTTACCATTGAGGAATGCAATTTTCACATCCATTTGATATAGAATGATATCATGATGGTTAGCATAAGCAAGTAATATGCGAATAGCCTCAAGTCTACCAACAGGTGCAAAAGTTTCATCGAAATCAATTCCTTCAACCTGTGTGTAGCCTTGAGCTACAAGCCGTGCCTTATTCCTTACCACAAGGCCATTTTTGTCTTGCTTATTGCGATAGATCCATTTTGTGCCAATGATATTGTGCTTGTGAGGATCTGGACGTTTGACCAGTTCCCAGACGTTGTTGAGCTCGAACTGATGTAATTCTTCTTGCATGGCCTGAATCCACTCAGGCTCCAGAAATGCTTCATCTTCCTTAGTGGGCTCTGTGATAGAGACAAAAGCATAGTGCCCACAAAAGTTAGATAAATGTGAAGCTTTTGAGCGTGTGAGAGGACCTGCCGCTTTAATGTCATTGATGATCTTTTCAACTTGCACTTCTTTTGCAATGCGAGGATGAGCTGGTTACCGTTGAGGAATTTGATCAGCATTTTCTTCAGGTGCATTAGCTCGACGTTCTTCATGTTCTGGAATGAATTCTTCAGCAGATTCTTCAGTAGGAATGACATCCTCAGTAGCCTTGAACTTGATAGTTTCCTCAGGTGCTGGTTCATATATCACAGTAGGTAGGTGCTCTCTTTGCGAGACATTAGTTTCATCGAACCGCACATCTACAGTTTCAACAACCTTGTGAAGAACGTTGTTGAAAACTCTGTATGTGTGCGTGTCTTTTCCGTAACCAAGCATAAAACCTTCATGTGCTTTCGGTGCAAATTTTGAGTTGTGATGAGGAACTCTAATCCAACATTTAGCACCGAAGGCTTTGAAATAACTTACATTGGGTTTCTTATCAGTGAGGAGTTCATAGACAGTCTTCTTGAAGAATTTGTGAAGATATACTCTGTTGATGATGTGGCACGCAGTATCAATTGCCTCAATCCAGAAACGACGAGGCGTTTTGTATTCATCAAGCACAGTGTGAGCCATCTCAGCAAGAGTCTTGTTTTTGCGCTCCATGACGCCATTCTGCTGAGGAGTATAAGGAACGGATAACTCATGAGTAATACCAAGTTCATCAAGATAGTCATCAAGTCCAGAATTCTTGAACTCAGTTCCATTGTCACATCTGAAGTGCTTGATCTTCACACGAAAGTTGGTTGAAGCCCTCGAGGAAATTCGTTTGAAGACTTCCTGCACTTCATGTTTCTAAGTAACAATGTGTACCCATGTGTATCGAGAGTAATCATCAACAATAACAAAGCCATATTGAGATGCCTCATTTGAGACTGCAGAATAATGGTTAGGACCGAAGAGATCCATGTGAAGCAATTCAAATGGATGAGTGGTGGTCATGATAGTCTTCGCTGGATGCTTAGCCTTTGTCATCTTCCCAGCTTCACAGGCTCCACATAAGTGATCCTTGAGTAATTTGACATTCTCGGTGCCAATGACGAGCTTCTTCTTCGCAAGCGTGTACAAATTCATCATGCCTGCATGACCAAGTCATCGATGCCAGAGCCAGCCTTCTGAAGCTTTTGCAAGTAGACACACGGCTGGTTGCGGTCCAGTAGAGAAATCAACAATATACAGGTCTCCTCTCCTAAAGCCTTCGAAGACTTTGGAATTGTCAGCTTCCATAACCACAACACAACGGTACTTGCCAAAGAAAACAACCATATCAAGATCGCAAAGCATTGAGACAGACATGAGGTTGTATCTTAAGGACTCGACGAGCATGACTTTGTCCATGTGTCGATCCTTTGTGATCGCGACCTTACCTAGACCAAATACCTGACTTTTACCTTTGTTAGCAAAGATGATATGCTTCAGATGCGATGGTGATAAGGGAGCATCCATCAATAGATTCTTGTCACCAGTCATGTGATTTGTACATCCACTATCGAGGACCCACTCAGTGGCTTTGGGTTGATCATCTTGCAGATGAATTAGTGCAACTTACGAACTCATATACTTCATCAGTGATGAAAGTGCATTATATCGGCAAGAGGGGGGTGAATAGGCGATTTTTATGAAATTCTTCACTAAGGAATTTGCCGGTGAGGAAATTCCTTAGCGAAGAACTACTAGCAGCGGAATAAGTACTCAAAAGTAAACATAACAGAATACAAGCATAGTCATCATGATGAAATGAAGACAGGCACAGAGTATAGGAAGCATAAGCACAAGATAACATAGGATGAAGACAAATAGACTGAAGAAATTGAACTGAGGAAATTGAGAAAGTCTTCAGTCAAAGTCTTCAAACACAGATATGAACAAACACACAACACAGTTATGAGGAAATGAAAGAGTTGAGGGAATAGAACTAGTAAGCTTGGTGAAGACAATGATTTGGTAGACCAGTTCCAACTTCTGTCTCAGTTGTACGTCTGGTTGGAGCGGCTGAGTATTTAAACTCGAGGACACACAGTCCCGAACACCCAGTCCTGAACACGCAGCTCAGGACACCCAGTCCTCACCGTATTCTCCTTGAGCTATGGTCACACAGACCTCGCCCAATCACTCGTGGTAAGTCATCAGGTGACTTCCGAACCTTCACAAACTTAGTCACTCGGCGATCCACAATTCCTCTTGAATGCTCTAGACCATGAAGAATAAGCATGCGTGCATACTCGGCGATACCATAGAAAGACCCGCTTGAAGACTAACTCAAAATTCTCCCCCTTAGTCATCAAATGACCAAAAGGATAGGGGAAAAGATACATAGTTGGCTTACACTTGCCACGTCACACAAGTACATGAATAACATTACAATCATCCAATACACTCCTGGTCCGACTGCGGTACCAAAATAAAGATCAACCCCCACATGCGACACGGTCCCCGATCGCCCCAACTGGGCACCACTACTGATCATCTGGGAAAGGACACATAGTAGTTCAAGCGCATCGTCTGGAACGGTATCATTGGTCCCTGCATCTGGTTTGGAAGTAATCTGTGAGTCACAGGGACTCAGCAATCTCGCACCCTCGCGATCAAGACTATTTAAGCTTATAGGTAAGACAAGGTATGATGTGGAGCTGCAGCAAGCGACTAGCATATATGGTGGCTAACCTATTCGCAAAAGAGAGCGAGAAGAGAAGGCAAAAGCAAGATCGAACAACTATGATCAAGAAGTGATCCTAGAACAACCAACGTCAAGCATTACTCCAACACCGTGTTCACTTCCCGGACTCCGCCAAGAAGAGACCATCACGGTTACACACGCGGTTGATTCATTTTAATTAAGTTAAGTTTCAGGTTATCTACAACCGGACATTAACAAATTCCCATCTGCCCATAACCGCGGGCATGGCTTTCGAAAGTTCAAATCCCTGCAGGGGAGTCCCAACTTAGCCCATCACAAGCTCTCACGGTCAACGAAGGATATTCCTTCTCCCAAGACAATCCGATCAGACTCGGCATCCCGGTTATAAGACATCCTTGACAATGGTAAAACAAGTCCAGCAACACCGCCCGAATGTGCCGACAAATCCCGATAGGAGCTGCACATATCTCGTTCTCAGGGCACACTCAGATGAGACTAGCTACGAGTAAAACCAACCCTCGAGTTTCCCCGACGTGGCCCCGCAGGCAGCTCAGTCGGACCAACACTCAGAGGAGCACTGGCCAGGGGGGTTTAAATAAATTTGACCCTTGGGCTCCGGAAACCCAAGGGAAAAAGAGGCTAGGTGGAAAATGGTAAAACCAAGGTTGGGCATTGCTGGAGGAGTTTTTTTCAAGGCGAACTGTCAAGGGGTTCCCATTATAACCCAACCGTGTAAGGAACGCAAAATCTGGGAACATAACACCGATATGACGGAAACTAGGGCGGCAAGAGTGGAACAAAACACTAGGCAAAAGGCCGAGCCTTCCACCCTTTACCAAGTATATAGATGCATTAATATAAACAAGATAATATTGTGATATCCCAACAATAAACAATGTTCCAACAAGGAACGATCTCCAATCTTCACCTGCAACTAGCAACGCTATAAGAGGGGCTGAGCAAAGCGGTAACATAGCCAAACAACAGTTTGCTAGGACATGGTGGGTTAGAGGTTTGACATGGCAATATGGGAGGCATGATAAGCAAGTGGTAGGTATCGTAGCATAGGCATAGCAAAAGAGCGAGCATCTAGCAAGCAAAGATAGAAGTGATTTCAAGCGTATGGTCATCTTGCCTGCAAAGTTGTCAGAGTTGACTTGATCCTCGTAAGAGAACTCAACGGGCTCCTCGTTCACGAATTCGTCTCCCGGCTCTACCCAAACAAGAACAACAAGCAAAAGGCACACAATCAACCACGTGCAATGCTCAAACAACATGATGCAAAACATGGTATGATATGCGGGATGCGGTATGTGATGCATATGCATGATTTGCAAAGGAATGATTGAACCTGGCCTCAACTTGGAAATCCAAGATTGCCACTAGAAAGGGGAGTTGATTTCGGTTGAAATCGATATAAAGATCACCGGAATCGGATGCACAGTTTGGAAATGGCAAGTAAAACAAATATGGCACCGGTCTGCGATAATCAGCAAGTGACCAACTAAAAGCATCAAGATAAATATGCTACAGCACTCAAACATGACAACAAAATACATGGCAGGGATCCTGTCGGGTGGTAGGTGCGACATATGCGAACGGGTGGCTTATCATTGTGGGAGCCAGTAAGACATCGCCGGTGCCTGGAAACGGGATGAGGCGAAGACATGCACGCCGGCGGATCTTACCCACCTTCGGGGCTCTCCGTGGAGATAACACCCCTACCGCTGCTCTACGGGGTCTCCGCATGATCACTAGATGGACAAGTAACTACACAATGCTCCTTGAGTTGTTCGGTGGGAGGAGAAAGAAGGGTCTGCTGGCCTGCTTCTTCTCCTTGTGAGGTGTCTAAAACTAGCTGGGGTCGAACCCTTTGCATGGGCACCCCGGGGGGTTTATATAGGCCTACCCCCCGGGGGTACAATGGTAATCCGACTGGGCGCGGGGCCCAGCCGTCTGTGACTGTGCTCGCCGGCTTCTGCGCCGGCTGCTGGGGCCCGCCGACTGGTGGGTCCCGCCGGCTGCCGGCCCCTTAGCCGACAGGCAGGCCCCACTGTCCAGGACCTGGTCGGCGGCTGGTTACTGTTGCTCTATCTTGGTGACGTGGGCTTCGTCGAGGTAGGCGTGGCTACAGTGCCGCCGCCCGGCGGGCGATTGCTGTAGCCTCACCGCGTCTTGTCTCCTTAATGGGGTGCCTCCTTCGAGAGAGGCGGCAAGCCGGCTACGGGGAGCCGGCTCTGTCTTGGGCCGACTTGGGGAGGCGTGGCCGCCTTCGGGTGTCTCTCTGCCCGAAGGGGCCCACCGACCGTGGGCCGTACTGGCAGCCCATCGTGGATGGCGTCAGGCTCAACATGGCAACAGTGTTGCGCCGGACGGGTCATGGTCACCCGTACGGCGCACTGTGCCGGTCGTGCTTCGGGATTTAGGGGTGGCAGGCTTTACTGTAGCCGCGCCCCGCCACATCGCCGTTAGGTGGATGCAAACTTTGAGGGTACGGTCTTGACCGCTTTATGGGGGCCGGCTTCTTGGAGTCGGCCTTCTCGCGGACGGCTTCTCGAAACCGGCCCTCCCGTGGCTTCCTTCGCGAGGGCTAAAGTCGGGCCGCCTTCCGATAGCCGGCCTGGGTGACAGCTAGCAAGGGGAAGGCGGCCCCACGTCTTGGATTCTTTGAGAGCCGGACGGGCTCGTAATTTTTTCAGAAGGGCCAGGGGAAGCCGGCTAGGCTACCCATGGCTATTTACTCCGACAGTAGTCCCCGAAGCTGATCGAGCTTCGAGGCGGAGAGAGGGACGAGAAGCTTGGTCAGCTTCCTACCCCGAGGAGCCGGCTTTGCTGCTGCATGCCGATTTCGGAGAGCTCTGTGTCTTGCGGGTGGGAACGTGGTTGACGCGCGTGCCGACCGCGGGCCCTTCCTAGGCCACGTGGCAGCGAAACCCTGCCAGTGCACGCGCGCGACGGGACGCCGCCGCAGGCCTGGGCCCGCCGCTCCTAGGCCTCGGCCCGAGTGCTGATCTTCTGCGGCCCAGGTGGACCGCTCGCCTCCCCGTGGCGATTTTATTTCGCCGTTAGGGCGCAATAAACGCGGGACGTGGGGGAGTGGGCACAGTCGATCCCCACGTTTCCCCACGCCACGCCTCCTCGGCTCCGCCGCGCGAGCCTATAAGTAGGGGGAGGAGGGGGAGAGGCAGAGGTTCGCACGCTCTCTCTCACTCCGCCTCCCCTCGTCTTCCTTCTTCCTCTCGTTGCCGCCGCAGCTTCCCGTCTCAGCGCCGCCGTGCCACCACTTCGTCTCGCTCCCATGGCGCTGTCGAGCTCGTGGGACGGCTCCAACGTCCATGAGGACCACGTCGAGTTCCTCCGCCGGACTCGACGCCTGCCCGATGCCAACCTCGTGCGGATCCACCTGGCGCCGGAGAGGGAGATTTCGCCGGCACCGGAGGAGGGCGAGCGGGTCGTCTTCCGCTCGCACTTCCTGCGCGGCTTCGGCCTTCAGGCGAGCGAGTCCTGCGCTCCTTCCTCGAATTCTACAATCTTCAGCCGCATCACCTCACGCCCAACGCGGTGATGCTTCTATCGGCCTTCGTCTGCGAAGGTTTCTTGGGGGTGCTCCCCACGCCGGAGCTCTGGGGGGAATTCTTCCAGAGCAAACTCGGCACCGTCGTCGCAGGCGTGCCCGCCCCCTGCAGGGCCTACATCGCCATGAGGAGGTCGGGCGAGAACAACCCGTTCCCGTCCATCCCCCTGATCTAGTCGGTGAAGATCTGGCAGAAGTCGTACTTCTACGTGAAGAACATCGCCCAGCAAGGAGACCACGTCAACCTGCCGGCTTACGTAGCCGGCCCGCCGGCTGGGAGGCAACCCTCATGGAGTTTCCGGTCCAGGTCACTGTCTCAGGCCGGGAACGCAGCCGTCTCCCGGCTTCGGGACATGATCCAGTCGGAAGGCCTGACCGGGGCCGACTTGGTGGCCGCCTTCGTGGAGCGCCAGCTACTTCCTCTCCAAAGCCGCCCCCACATGATGTGCCAGATGAGCGGCCGCTTCGACCCAAGCCGGCTAAGCACCAGGGAGATGCCTCATCCGGAGGTGTCGTACATGGTGAATTATATCTCCAATTGCAAGCTCGCCGAGGACTGGTGATACGGCAAGGCGCCGTATTCTCGCGCCAACCCTCCGCCCGTGGTAAGTTTTCCTCTCTTTCTTCTTTTTGTTGGTAGCCGGCCTCATGATGGCCGGCTTCTGATCAGTCGGTTGTCCTTAGCAAAACCCCTCCTTCCGCCGACGACCAGGGCAGTGGGGATAGAGCGCCAGTACGTCCCCGACCGCACGGTGGACGACGTCGACGACCCGGATTTGGGAGCGGCCGCCATGGAAGACGCCGTCGTGGGGGACAACGCCGAGCCCGGAGGCACGGGGCTTACTGCCGGCTTCGAGGACTGGCCGAATGATGCCGAAGTCGAAGTCGCCCCGCGCCGCCAGCCGGCGCCTGACCATCAAGGTGCTGGCTCGTCCACCGCGCCTGCTGTCAGCGGCGACGCACAGAAGCGCCGGGCCACGTCAATCCTCCTCGGCAGCCAGCCGAAGAAGTCCAAGGCCTCCACCGCGGTGACCAAACGAGATGAAGCGGCCGCGAAGGCGGCCCGCTTCCGCAAGGCGGTGAAGCAGCCTCAGGCGGTCTCAGCGTAAGTCATCGATTGCCTGGAAGCGTGCTTTTCATTGTTCTCTTCTGTTGAACACTCTTCCTAACCTTTCCTCGCTCGCTGCACAGGGCACCGCTTTCCCTTGAGCGGCGTCCGGGCGGCTCCGTAGTTGGGCCGACTGGAGGGTCTTCAGGCTCCCGCCGCATGGACCCTCATGCCGACCTCAGGGAGGCCACGGAGCGGAACGCCCATGAGGCGCGGGAGGAGCGGGAGGCGGCGGAACAAGCGGCCACCCAGGCGGCGAAGGAGCAGGCCGACGCGGCAGCCAAGGCCCAAGCGGAGGCGGTGGCTGCGGGGACGGAGGCGGAGGGCTTGCATGACCAGCCTCCGCTGCTCGCCATTCCCCTCCGAACCGTGGCCCCTGACACCCCGTTGCCCCTGGCAGAGGAAATCGGCCAAGACCCGCCGCTGATGGAGAGGAGGGAGGACTCCGCGGTCTTCGCGGAGAGGGCGCCGCTAGCAGCGCCAACCGGAGCGGGCCAAGGCGGCCAATCATCAGCGGCGCTAGAGGAGCCGGCCGGGGCGAGCCGGAGGTCGGAGCCGGCCTCGAGGTGTAGCCGGTAACGCGCCGGCGCGCAGGAGGAGGCACCGCTGTGCCGGAGCCGCGCCGAGTTGCGGGCGCCGGCCAGTCGGCGGAGGCCCTGGAGGCGGCCAGCACCGCTACGTCCAAGTGGACTTCCAGCGGGGGGACGGGCGAGCTGAACATGGCGGCCCAAGAGGTCCGGGGCCGGCTTCAAGCCCAGGGCGCCTTGCTGCAGTAGTACACCCAGGAGTTTCTTTCGACGCGGGCCACCATCCGGGTGAGTCTTTTATCCTCGGTCGCTTTGTTCTCTTGATTTCTTCCGTGGGGGCGCGTCAGCGCACCCACTGGGTGTAGTCCCCGAGATCCGGGCCGACTGCTGAGCAGTCGGGTCGGATCTTCCTTGACGACTACCTTATTCTCGCCTCCTGTTTGATCTTCCAGGAGTATCATAACTCCCGTGCTGCCGCCTTCAACTCTCAAGCTCAGGAGTTGGGTCGGAAGACCAAAGACCTGGTCAACAGCCGAAGTAAGTACTTGATCTTGTTTGTCTCCTGTGGGGGCGCGTGAGCGCACCCACTGGGTGTAGTCCCCGAGATTCGGGCCGACTACTGAGCAGCCGGGTCGGATCTTTCCTGACGAATTTTTCCTCATTGGCTTTTTTCTTTTTGTCTTTCGTGCTTGCAGGGGCCAACACCGACTTGAGGAGGGAGCTCAGCGAAGCGCAGATCGCCCTTCGCACCAAGGACGCTGAGTACGCTACCTTGGTCCAGGAGCGCGACCGCCTGGCCAAGAAGCTGGCTGACCAGGAGGAGAGCCACAAGGCGGCCCTGAAGAAAGCGCAGGATAGCGAAGCTGCCCTGAAAGCAGAGTTCGAGACTGAGGCGGCGGGCTGGGCTGAGACCCGGCAAGCGCTAGATGAAGGCTTCGGCCCCATCGAGGACTTGGTCGATGGTAAGCCGCCTTCCTCGCTCCTCTCCTGCCCCTGGCTGCCTGGTTTTGCTCTGACTTGTGCTGCTTCCTGTTCTCTGTGCAGACTACTTTCCCGGCTACTCCGTCTTCGCCGCCCAAACCATCGAGGCCCATCGCGAGGCGCGCCGTCAGGCGGGGGTCAACATCGCGCCGGATGCGAACCGGACGCTTGAGGAGCAGCTCTTGGTGGTCCAAGCGCGGCTGCAGCCAGCTCATCGTATGCTTCACCGCCTCCAACGTGCCGGAGCGCAGGTGTTGGCCGCCCTCTGGCCCGGCGAGACGATCCCCCGCACCCCGAGCCGGACTGCCCACTGGCTGGAGGTTGCAGTCGGTCGCTTTGAAGCTTGGAAGGCGGCGGCGGCCCGGCCTGGAGCCGGGCGGGCATTGGAGTTCGTCCGAGCCTGGTACCCAGGGCTAAACCTGGACCAGCTGCGCACTTGGCGGCTGGAGGCCGACGCGGAGCTGGAGGAGGTGTGGCCGGCTATCGCCCAGCGTGCTTCGACGATCGCCGAGTGCACCGACATCAGCGTTTTTGTGCCTGAAATCAACGATGACGGCGTTGCCCAGCCGGAGGAGTGGTTCGGGCTGAACCCGGCGGTGGGCGAGGACTCAGCAGAGGAGATCGCCTCCAGCGACGCGGGCGAAGATGACGAAGAAGAGGACGGTGAAGATGTCGAGCCGGCTAGTGGAACAACCGGCCGACCTCAGGCGGACCGTGCCTCCAGCAACGAGGCGCGCGGAAGCACGCCCTCTGCGGGAGGTGGTGATCGAGCCGAGGTTCGCCAGCCGGCCACTCCTTCAGCCGGCACAACCGTCTCCACCGACCAGCCCGGCTCGTCGGTCGCTCCGCCGGCTTAACCTGCCGTCCTTGTTTTTCCTGCTTGTTGCCTTTTGAACAATCTTTATTAAGCTTTCACAGTTCCACCCACTAGGGGTGTATCCAAACTATGTTTAATGCTGGCCTCTTGGAGGTCTTTTATGTAAATATTATTGTGTGCATGTTTGGTTTCCATTCGCGTATGCTTTTAATCCTTAGGCTTTTTCCTTTGCCGCCTTCCCTCTTTGGGGGGGCAAGTACTCGAGCTTTCTTGGATTAAAGTGAAATGAATGGAAACCGGCCGGCCGGCTACTCTGGTAGTCGGTCGGTGGTAGGCGGCAACCCGGCTTTCGTTATATTAGTCCTTTGGTCCCTAGCCATTTTTCATGTGGGCATCCTTTCCTGCTTTTGACTCTTGCCAACCGAATCGCCGGTTCTTCGAACTACGACTTTGGCAAGAGCTAAGCTTGGGTGTCAGCACACTACTTGTCTGACCGCGGGTAGGACTTCTAATATAACTCCAGTCGGCCAGTCCCCGGGCCGACTAGTCGAACCCGGTGCCGGACCGAACAAGTAAATGAAATGACAAGGTCATAAGCATGATACTCTTCATTCATAGATAAAAGATGGCAGTCCCCGAGCCCTCCTCGGGGGGCCTATTGTCTCGTACTTAGTACAAAAGTTAGCGTGATACATACTGCATTTCAACTGTAAAATCTTCGAAGGAGGTTGGCGTTCCATGGTCGTTCCGACTCCTTGCCGGAGTCGTCTCTCTTGCGTGCCTTGGGTTTCTGTGCGTCGATTAGGTAGTAGGAGTCGTTGCCTAAAGCTCTGCTGATGACGAAGGGGCCCTCCCAAGGGGCCGAGAGCTTGTGCTGGCCGGCTGTTCGCTGGATCAGCCGGAGCACAAGGTCGCCCTCTTGGAAGGATCTTGGTCTGACCTTCCGGCTGTGGTAGCGGCACAAACCCTGCTAGTAGATGGTAGACCGGCTAAGGGCTAACAGCCGGCATTCTTCCAGCAGGTCGACGCCGTCTTCTCGTGCTTCCTTGGCCTCCGCCTCCGTGTACATGGTTACCCGGGGTGAGTCGAACTCAATGTCGGTTGGGATGATCGCCTCGGCACCGTACACGAGGAAGAAAGGAGTGAAGCCGGTTGACTTGTTTGGGGTAGTGCGCAGACTCCAGAGGACAGCCGGCAGCTCATCGAGCCAACAGCCAGCTGAACGCTCCAGTGGTACGACCAGTCGGGGCTTGATGCCGGAGAGGATGAGGCCGTTGGCTCGCTCGACCTGGCCGTTTGACTGCGGGTGGGCGACAGACGCTAAGTCCAGCCGAATACCTTGCGTTGCGCAGAAACGTGCCAAGGCTCCTTTGGCAAAATTCGTGCCATTGTCGGTGATGATGCTGTGTGGCACGCCGTACCGAGTTGTTATATCTGCGATGAATGTCATGGCAGTCGGCCCATTCAGCTTCTTGATCGGCTTTGCCTCAATCCACTTGGTAAATTTGTCCACGGCGACGAGCAAATGCGTCATGCCGCCGCGCGCTGTCTTGAATGGGCCCACCATGTCCAGTCCCCAAACGGCGAAGGGCCAGGTGAGGGGAATGGTCTTGAGTGCCGAATCCGGCATGTGTTGCTTGGAGCTGAAGAGTTGGCACCCTTTGCAATATTTAACCAATTCTTTGGCGTCATCCAAAGCAGTCAGCCAAAAGAAACCATGGCGGAAAGCTTTGGCGACGAGTGATCTTGAAGCCGCATGGTGGCCGCATTCTCCTTGGTGGATGTCTCTGAGGATTGCAATGCCCTTCTCTTGATCGACGCATCGTTGGAGGACTCCAGTGACACTACGCTTGACGAGCTCTCTGTTGATGATTGTGTATGCTCCGGCTCGGCGTTGGACTTGTCTTGCCTCTATTTCGTCAGCCGGCAGATCTTGGTTTACTAGGAAGTTGAGGATGGACTGAGCCCATGATGGAGCCGCGACTTCTCCTATTGCCAATGTGGCTACTGCCACCAGGGTGGGCGGGCTGGGTGGTGAAATGCTGGAGTTGGCCGCCGGCTGTTGTGTTGGTGCAGTCCCCGGGCCGACTACTGCAGTCGCCGAGCCGGGTGTGGCAGTCCCCGAGCCGGCTACCGAAGTCCCCGGGCCAACTACTGAAGTCCCTGGGTCGCCTGCTTGGTTCTTCGAGCCGGACCCGGCCGCGTCGGGGTCAGGCGGTACGAAGATGGAATCGAACTCTGGAGACGGCTTGATGGACGGCTTGAGGAGGCGTTGTAGAGCGACGCTGGTTGGTATTGCTTGCCGAGTGGAGCCTATTCGAGCCAGGGCATCGGCTGGCTCGTTGTCGGTTCGCGGTACGTGGAGGAACTCGCATCCTTCAAAGTACCCACTGAGTTGCTGAACCAGGAAGCGGTAGCTTGCCATATTTGCGTCCTTGGCGTCCCAGTCGCCGGATGATTGCTGAACCACCAAGTCCGAGTCGACATAACATAGGATCCGGCGAATGCCGAGTTCCTTGGCAAGCCGGAGCCCGTGTATGAGCGCCTCGTACTCGGCTACATTGTTGGAGGCGGCAAAGTGAATATGCAGCGTGTATCTGAGCTTGTCGCCTTTGGGAGAGGTAAGGACGACGCCGGCTCCCAAGCCGGTGCGCATCTTGGACCCATCGAAGTGCATGCGCCAATGGGTGGAGTCGGGAGCCGGTGGCAGGTATTGGGTCTCGGCCCAGTCGACGAGGAAGTCGGCCAGTGCTTGGGACTTGATGGCGGTGCGGGGCTGGTAGAAGATCGTGTAAGGGGCCAGCTCGATGGCCCATTTCGCCACCCGGCCGGATGCATCCCAGCTGCCTATGATCTCGGCCAGCGGGGCGGTGCATACGACCGTGACGGGATGCTCTTGAAAGTAGGGCTTCAACTTCTTGGTAGTGAAGTACACGCCGTAACATATCTTCTGGTAGTGCGGGTAGTTCTGCTTTGAGGCGGACAGCACCTCGCTCAAATAGTACACCGGCCTCTGGACCGGCTGGGCTCGGCCCTCTTCTGGGCGTTGGACTACGATGACGATGCTGACCACCCGGCTGGTTGCGGCAATGTAAAGGAGCATGGGCTCTTTCTCAGTCGGCACCGCTAGGACAGGCGGCGTGGCCAGCATCTTCTTCAGCTCGTGAAAAGCTTGGTCGGCCTGGTCGTTCCACTCGAAGTGAGTGCTCTTCTTCATTAGGCGGTAAAGGGGGAGAGCTTTCTCTCCGAGCCGGCTGATGAAGCGGTTCAAGGAGGCCAAGCATCCGGTGAATTTCTGGATGTCTCGAAGCTTGGTGGGGATCGCCATTCTCTCGATGGCCTTGATCTTCACCGGGTTGCATTCGATGCCGCGTTCAGAGACCAGGAAGCCTAGGAGCTGGCCGGCTGGCACTCCGAACACGCATTTCTCGGGGTTGAGCTTGATTTGGAACCGGCGTAGGTTCTCACATGTTTCCTTGAGGTCTTCCAGCAAGGTGCCACACTTCTCCGTCTTCACCACAATGTCGTCTACGTAGACGTGAGCATTTCTGCCGAGTTGCTTGAGGAGGCACTTCTGCATGCAACGCTGAAAAGTGGCACCGGCATTTCTTAAGCCGAATGTCATAGTCAGGTAGCAGAAGGCTCCAAATGGCGTGATGAAGGCGGTCTTCAGGCGGTCAGCCGGATCTAGCTTTATCTGGTGATATCCTGAGTAAGCATCCAAGAAACTCAGCAGCTCGCATCCGGCCGTGGAGTCTATCACTTGGTCAATCCTCGGCAGGGCAAAGGGATCTTTAGGGCAGGCCTTGTTGAGGCTTGTGTAGTCTATACACATGCGCCACTTGTTGTTCTTCTTTAGCACGAGGGCCGGGTTGGCAAGCCACTCTGGAAAGAAGACTTCCATAATGAAGCCGGCTGCCAGAAGCCGGGCTATCTCCTCCCCTACAATCCTTCTCTTTTCCTCTGATAGTCGGCGGAGGGGCTGCTTGACTGGTTTTGCGTCTTCTCGGACGTGTAGTTTGTGCTCGGTGAATTCCTTCGGATCTCCCGGCATGTCCTTGGGGGACCATGCAAAGATGTCCCGATTCTCACGGAGGAAATCGGCGAGCCCGCCTTCCTATTTGCTGTTCAGGCTTGCCCCGATGACGGCAAATCTCTCGGGGTGCTCGGGGTCAAGGGGTATCTTCTTTGTTTCTTTGGCCGGCTGGAAAGATCCTTGGGCATAATACTCCTTGGGGCCGGGGGACAGGTTCGGCTGCTTACTGGCCATGGCCACGACCCGGTCCGACATCTTCTTCTCTTCGGCAATCACAAGGGACTCGGCCAGCCGGCTTCTGGCGGCAGCGCACTCGGAGACTTCTTGTAATCGCCGGCTACGGTGATGACGCCCTTGGAACTCGGTATCTTCATCTTGAGGTATGCATAGTGGGGAACTTCCATGAACCTGGCCAAGGCGGGTCGGCCAAGCAATGCATGGTAGGGGCTCTCCAGGTCCACCACTTCAAACCAGATCGCTTCCCAGCGGAAATGCTCCTTGTCCCCAAAGAGTACATCAATCTTGATCTTGCCAATGGGGGCGCAGGACAAGCCGGGTACGATGCCATGGAAAACTGTCCGAGTAGGCATGAGTTGCTTCGTCTTGACATTTAGCTTCTCCAGGGTGTCACGGTACAGGATATTGATGCTGCTCCCGCCGTCTATCAGCACACGGGAGAAACGGGCGGCGCGTCTGTCCGTCGCGAGGGTGTCTTCCAGGACCGACGCATAAGAGCCGGGAGACGGCATCACCTCTGGGTGGTCGGCCCGGCTCCAGCTGATGGGTTTTTCTGACCAATGCATGTGTCCGGCGGGGTTGGCAGCGACCACGATGACTTCCTGGTGCTCTCGGCGTTTGCCGTGCCGGTCTTCGAGCTGGCTTGTAAAGACGATGTAGGTCGCATGCTCGTCGGGGAATTCGTCATGCACGGCTCCGACTGCAGGCCGAGCGGCTGGAGGCGGCGGAGCCGGAGGCGGCGAGCCGGCAGGCGGAAGCGGCGCGAGCCCTTCGCCTTTAGAGATTCGGGTGAGCCAATGGCACTTCCGGGTTGTGTGGTTGGATGGTTTCGCGCCGCTGTGGAATTTGCACGGGGCGTCGAGAGTTTGCTCGTAGGAGAAAGCCGCCCGGCCGCCCTTGGGCTTCTTGGGCGCGGGCCGCCCTTCAGGCGGCGCGTCTTCGACCGTGGCCACTTGCCGACTGGCGGTAGGCGGCGCAGGGCCCTTGCGCTTGTGGTCGTTCGGGTGTGGGCGTCGACCGGAATCCCCTGTCGGCGTCTTGGGCGCCGGGTTGAGTACTTTCCCGGACGCGTCTACCCGGAGCTCGGTCTTCATCGAAGAGTCGGCGGTGGCGTATTTGTCCGCTATGTCCAGAAGCTCGTCGAGGGTAGTCGGCTCGTCGCAGAGGAGCTTGTGCTTGAGGAGGGTGCCTTCCCAGCACCCGGCAGTGAACTATTCTATGGCTTGCACCTCATGCACCCCCTCGCAAGAATTGCGGAGCTCGGCCCAACGCGTGAGGTAGTCGCGAGTGGACTCGGCTGGGCCCTGCACGCAAAAGGAGAGCTGCCTGGGCTTGGGAGCCCGCTTGTAGGTGCTGGTGAAGTTGCGGATGAAAGCTTCAGTGAAATCTAGCCAGCTGTTGATGCTGAGAGGCTTGAGGCTGTTGAGCTAGGTCCGCGCCGTGCCTTGCAGCATGAGGGGCACGTACTTCACGGCAACGCGCCGGTTGCCGTTGGCTATGCTAACCGCCGTAGAGTAGTCGATCAACCAATCTTCCGGCTTCACGGAGCCGTTGTACTTGGGCGTGTCCCTTGGGAGCGAGAACCCTTTGGGGAAAGGCTCGTCGCGGATGCGGGGGCCGAAACAAGGCGGGCCGACATCGTCTTCTTCTTCCAGCGCCAGGGATCGCGCCAGGCGGTCGATCCGATGGCGAGCGTCGTTCTCGCCGACTCCTTCGCGGCGACCTAGTCGGCCGCTGAGAGTCGGGTGCGCCACAGGCGGCAGTGGGATATCTCTCTCCACAGGGTCGAGGCGGAGGCGGGTTGCCCCGCCATTCCACGGCTCGGGGATGGCCGTCTGCGTCTCGCTCGATGGAGATTCGGGTCCAGCTTCGGCTGGCCGCCGGCTCTTTCTCGCGCCGCGCGCGGGTGTTGCTCATAGTCGGTGTCTGGGATGTCACGCCGTGATCTCGGCGCAGGGGAGGGCTTCCCGCGCGGGCGTCGGCTTCGTGCCGCCGGGCGGCCGCATCAATCAGCTGCTGGATGCGCCGGGTCATGTGAGGGAGTTCTTCGGCCTCCAAGCCGTCCAACTCATCCACGGCCGCCTCGGCGGCACACAAGTTCTCGAGTGGAGTGGCATACACTGGGCGGTCGACTCCCAGCGTGTCGGCGATGACAGCGCCGCGTTGCTTGACAACGCCGGCCCGGCTTGGCCCGCCCAGGGCCGGCGTGCTGAAGGCGGCACGGTCAGCTTCGCGCTGGTAGGCCTCAGGAAGGCGTCTCACGGAAGCCAGCCTCCGGCCCTTCGCGAGGAGAGCGAGGCGGCGTGCCTCCAGTGCTTCGTCATCGGCATCAGCCGGAGGGGGATGGACAAGTCGTGGGCCGCCGCGTGCGGGGCGTCGTGGGCGCTCTCGTCAGCCATGCCGCCGTGGCCGATGACCATCACCTCGGTGGTGACAGTGTCGCAGCCATCGGTCCGGGGAAGTGGGTCGTTGTAGATCGCGACGTTGGTGGGGAAGGTGTCGAGTGAGGCCGTGTCGGAGTCGACAGGCATCGGGTCGGTGGAGCCAACCGACTCTAGATCCACAGCGGGCTCGATGGAGACATGGAGCTGGCCGAGGAGGTTGGCAAGGTGGTCGGTGCCCGCATCGGAGGCGAGCTCGTCGGAGATGAGGGTCTCGTCGAGGAGATCGGCGAGGCTGCTCGCCGCGCAGATGCTGGTGACGCCTGGCAGCGCGTCGTGGCAAGCGCCATCGGGCGTGCCGGGCTGGCTACGCTCGCTGGTGATGAAGAGGGTTCCCGTCCAGAACAGTTCTCCTGACGACGGTGCACCTGGCCCCACGGTGGGCGCCAAATGTCGGGTGGTAGGTGCGACATATGCCGACGGGTGGCTTATCATTGTGGGAGCCAGTAAGACATCGCCGGTGCCTGGAAACGGGATGAGGCGAAGACATGCACGCCGGCAGATCTTACCCAGCTTCGGGGCTCTCCGTCGAGATAACACCCCTACTACTGCTCTGCGGGGTCTCCGCATGATCACTAGATGGACAAGTAACTACACAATGCTCCTTGAACTGTTCGGTGGGAGGAGAAAGCAGGGTCTGCTGGCCTGCTTCTTCTCCTTGTGAGGTGTCTAAAACTAGCTGGGGGTCGAACCCTTTGAATGGGCACCCCGGGGGGTTTATATAGGCCTACCCCCTGGGGGTACAATGGTAATCTGACTGGGCGCGGGGCCCAGCCGTCTGTGACTGCGCTCGCCGGCTTCTGCGCCGGCTGCTGGGGCCCGCCGACTGGTGGGTCCCGCCGGCTGCCGGCCCCTTGGCCGACAGGCAGGCCCCACTGTCCAGGACCTGGTCGGCGGCTGGTTACTGTTGCTCTATCTTGGTGACGTGGGCTTCATCGAGGTAGGCGTGGCTACAGTGCCGCCGCCCGGCGGGTGATTGTTGTAGCCTCACCGCCTTGTCTCCTTAATTGGGCGCCTCCTTCGAGGGAGGCGGCAAGCCGGCTGCGGGGAGCCGGCTCTGTCTTGGGCCGACTGGGGGAGGTGTGGTCATCACGCCATAGAACTCGCACTTTGAAAACTTGGCATAGAACTGATGTTCTCTGAGCTTATCCAGCACCAAACGCAAGTGCTTTGCATGATCTTCCTTGTTCTTGGAAAAGACCAAAATGTCATCGATGTAGACCAAGATGAAGTCATTTGTGTAGGGATTGACGATGAAGTTCATCACGCGAGAGAAAGTTGGAGGAGCGTTGACGAGGCCAAAAGACATGACAGTGTATTCATATGAACCATAGCTTGTTCTGAATGCCGTCTTGGGAATATCTTGCTCAGAAATTTGAATCTGGTGATAGCCCATACGGAGATCAAGCTTGGAGAATACTTGAGCACATTTGAGTTGTTCAAACAGCTCGTTGATGTTGGGAAGTGGGTACTTGTTCTTTATAGTCTTCTTGTCCAATGGACGGTAGTCAACACAAAGTCGGTCCGTTCCATCCTTCTTCTTCACAAAAAGAACTCCACAACCCCACGGAGAAGAACTAGGTCGGATGAGACCCATTCGCTCTTGAATATCGAGTTGCTTCTTCAGCTCCTTCAACTCTTAAGGTCCAAGCTTGTAAGGACGTTTGCAAACAGGTTCCGTGTCAGGCTCAAGATCGATGACAAATTCAACTGGCCAGTGCGGAGGCATTCGTGGAAGCTCTTATGGAAAGACGTCTTGATATTCGCAGACGACTGGAATTTGAGAGATGGCATCAAGCTCACCCTTCTCATTGAGAGAAAACAGACGGATGGTATTATCCCGAGCGGCAAAGACAATTACATCCTCAGACGAATGAGTCAATTGAATCTGCCTGGCGGCACAATCAAGCTGAGCCTTGTGCTTAGAAAGCCAGTCCATTCCAAGAATAAGATCGATATCTGAGTTACCAAGGACCATTGGAGAAGCTAGAAACTTGAAATCACCCATCATGATAGAAATATCTGGAACCATCATGCTAGAACTCAAATGCTTAGCCGGAGAAACAACTTGCAATGCTTTAGGTAATGCCTTAGTCCCAAAATTGTTCTCCGATGCAAGGAATGACATGAAAGAATGCGATGCACCAGAGTCAAAAAGTACTTTAGCTGGAATATCGTTAACAGGAAGGTTACCCATGATGACATTTGACGAGTCCTCTGCCTGAGCTGCATTCATCAAGTTGACCTTGGCGTGCTTGGGGTTATGCTTGACCACAGCTGTACTTGCAGATCTCACAGGAGGAGGAGGAGGGAGGCGCCTCTGATTGAAGCATTTGTTGGCATAGTGACCCTTCTGTTGGCACTTGTTGCACGTGACCTCCGAGAGCGGACGGTGGTACGGAGCACTTGATCTTGGAGCTTGAGACGAAGTCTTGTTCTGAAAGCCAGGGTTGGGTGGGTGGGAAGATCCACTGCCACCTTTGCTCTTCTGCTGATAAGGTTGACGGAACAGAGGAGGAGGCAGCCAATACTTTTGCTGCTTAGCCACTTGAGTTGAGGAAGAAGGAGTTGCATCTCTGAATCGCTTCTTGGAAGCATCACACTTCAGTTGAGCAGTCTCTTGCTTCATTGCCCTATTATAGAACTCATCGTACTTCTTGGGCTCAAAGAGGATGAGAGCTAGCTGGAGTTCTTCTCTGAGACCACCCCTGAACTAGTATATCATGCTCTTCTCGTCAGGGACGTCTTGCTTAGCAAAATGGGTGAGCTTCTGAAACATGATGTTATACTGGTAAACAGACATAGTGCCTTGCTTCAGGTTGCGGAATTCCTCATGCTTGCTCTCAACCACACTCTAAGGAATATGATGAGCTTTGAAGTCTCGACGGAATTCATCCCAGGTAATCACACGACCTCCTCTGGAATCTTTGTACTGCTGAAACCATTCTGCAGCTTGGTCTTTGAGTTGGAAGGAGTCAAACTTGACAAAGTCCTCAGGACTGACGTTACTGCACTCGAAATGCTTGCATATGTCCACGAGCCAATCATCAGCGTTTGTTGCCTCAACAAAATTGCTGAAGGTCTTTGGCTGATTAGCGAGGAACTGGTTGAGTGTAGCAAACTGATTCTGATTGTTGCCATGGCCCTGGTTTCCTTGGTTGCGCTATTGAAGAAGTTGCATGATCAGCTGCGTGTTTGCATTGGTAGCGGCCATCACAGCTTGACATGCCTCCGGAGGTGGAGGTGGTGGTGGCAGATCAGGATTCGGAGTCGTGCGCGTTGGAGGAGCCATCCTGAAGAGGTTGACATCCGTTAGCATCTTGACAGACAAATATTGAAGCTGAATCAAACGGGTTGAAATTGCAACATAAAGTCTTCACATCCGAACAAAATGAATGAATGCATTCCAATCGAAATGGTCACATTTCCATAAATTGGGAAGCCACTTAGAATTGAGGTAGAAGAAAAACAACAAGGTACGGACAAGAGCAAATACTTGGTGAGGATTACCCAATCCCAAACCAAATATCTGCGGAAGAAGAACTAGAGCTACAAGAATTCCCACATATGAAACTCCTGAACCTTTCCATTTATGCAATCAGGTGTTGGGGATACAGGGGAAGCATAATATCTCACCCAAATCTAGCAAATCCTACATCCAGCTGTATCCATCCTTCAACACATAACCGAGAAACCTTCGGAAATCATTTACCTCAACCTTCGAAAAGCATCCGTTATACGAGTTATGACAATACTCCCGAACTCCTGCCCCAGTACTGGGTGGCGTCGAGGTTATCACACCAACAACTGCATAAAAGAGATTTTCGATGTCGGCGAAACTCAGGTATTCCAGAATCTCAACGATAAAATTGTGACGACAACACCTCGGAGCTCAACTCCCCGGGACACTGCCACAACCCCTAAATGACAGGAGGCACCAAGAACAATGTTCTCGTCACAAAACCATCGAAACGATTCCAAGATACCCGCGTGATCCTAAATTTTTTTTAGTGAAATTTGAGAAAAGAAGAGTCAAAACTCTATGTCAGGATGCCTTACCAGAGCGATGAAGGGACTGGGGAGTAAAAAGAATTCCTAACTCTCCAATATATATAATCCTAAATGACTCAAAACATTTTTCTAGACTCAACAACACCAGCGATTCGATCAAGCAGGGGGCTCCTAAGGTCGGGGAAGGCTCTGATTACCAACTTGAAACGCCCTCGATGCGGCTATATCTCCTACGTGTAGAAGCACGACTTAGAGGCATAACCGCATTGAAAGCAATGCCGCAAGTAAGGTAATCTTCACAACAACCCATGTAAATAAATAAAAGGGGAAAAGGATACATAGTTGGCTTACACTCGCCACGTCACACAAGTACATGAATAACATTACAATCATCCAATACACTCATGGTCCGACTACGGTACCAAAATAAAGATCAACCCCCACATGCGACACGGTCCCCGATCGCCCCAACTGGGCACCACTACTGATCATCTGGGAAAGACAGATAGTAACAACGAGAGTCTTCATCGAACTCCCACTTGAGCTCAAGCGCATCGTCTGGAACGGTATCATCGGTCCCTGCATCTGGTTTGGAAGTAATTTGTGAGTCACGGGGACTCAGCAATCTCGCACCCTCGCGATCAAGACTATTTAAGCTTATAGGTAAGACAAGGTATGATGTGGAGCTGCAGCAAGCGACTAGCATATATGGTGGCTAACCTATTCGCAAAAGAGAGCGAGAAGAGAAGGCAAAAGCACGGTCGAACAACTATGATCAAGAAGTGATCCTAGAACAACCTACGTCAAGCATTACTCCAACACCGTGTTCACTTCCCGTACTCCGCCGAGAAGAGACCATCACGGTTACACACGCGGTTGATTCATTTTAATTAAGTTAAGTTTCAGGTTATCTACAACCGGACATTAACAAATTCCCATCTGCCAATAACCGCAGGCACGGCTTTCGAAAGTTCAAATCCCTGCAGGGGAGTCCCAACTTAGCCCATCACAGGCTCTCACGGTCAACGAAGGATATTCCTTCTCCCAAGACAATCCGATCAGACTCGGCATCCCGGTTATAAGACATCCTCGACAATGGTAAAACAAGTCCAGCAACACCGCCCGAATGTGCCGAAAAATCCTGATAGGAGTTGCACATATGTCGTTCTCAGGGCACACTCAGATGAGACTAGCTACGAGTAAAACCAACCCTCGAGTTTCCCCGAGGTGGCCCCGCAGGCAGCTCAGTCGGACCAACACTCAGAGGAGCACTGGCCAGGGGGGTTTAAATAAAGATGACCCTTGGGCTCCGGAAACCCAAGGGAAAAAGAGGCTAGGTGGCAAATGGTAAAACCAAGGTTGGGCATTGCTGGAGGAGTTTTATTCAAGGCGAACTGTCAAGGGGTTCCCATTATAACCCAACCGTGTAAGGAACGCAAAATCCGGGAACATAACACCGATATGACAGAAACTAGGGCGGCAAGAGTGGAACAAAACACTAGGCAAATGGCCGAGCCTTCCACCCTTTACCAAGTATATAGATGCATTAAGATAAATAAGATAATATTATGATATCCCAACAATAAACAATGTTCCAACAAGGAACGATCTCCAATCTTCACCTGCAACTAGCAACGCTATAAGAGGGGCTGAGCAAAGCGGTAACATAGCCAAACAACGGTTTGCTAGGACATGGTGGGTTAGAGGTTTGACATGGCAATATGGGAGGCATGATAAGCAAGTGGTAGGTATCGTAGCATAGGCATAGCAAAAGAGCAAGCATCTAGCAAGCAAAGATAGAAGTGATTTCGAGGGTATGGTCATCTTGCCTGCAAAGTTGTCAGAGTTGACTTGATCCTCGTAAGAGAACTCAACGGGCTCCTCGTTCACGAATTCGTCTCCCGGCTCTACCCAAACAAGAACAACAAGCAAACGGCACACAATCAACCACGTGCAATGCTCAAACAACATGATGCAAAACATGGTATGATATGCGGGATGCTGTATGTGATGCATATGCGTGATTTGCAAAGGAATGATTGAACCTGGCCTCAACATGGAAATCCAAGATTGCCACTAGAAAGGGGAGTTGATTTCGGTTGAAATCGATATAAAGATCACCGGAATCGGATGCACGGTTTGGAAATGGCAAGTAAAACAAATATGGCACCGGTCTGCGATAATCAGCAAGTGACCAACTAAATGCATCAAGATAAATATGCTACAGCACTCAAACATGAAAACAAAATACATGGCAGGGATCCTGTCGGGTGGTAGGTGTGACATATGCGAACGGGTGGATTATCATTGTGGGAGCCAGTAAGACATCGTCGGTGCCTGGAAACGGGATGAGGCGAAGACATGCACGCCGGCGGATCTTACCCAGCTTCGGGGCTCTCCGTGGAGATAACACCCCTACTGCTGCTCTGCGGGGTCTCCGCATGATCACTAGATGGACAAGTAACTACACAATGCTCCTTGAGCTGTTCGGTGGGAGGAGAAAGAAGGGTCTGCTGGCCTGCTTCTTCTCCTTGTGAGGTGTCTAAAACTAGCTGGGGGTTGAACCCTTTGCATGGGCGCCCCGGGGGGTTTATATAGGCCTACCCCCCGGGGGTACAATGGTAATCCGACTGGCCGCGGGGCCCAGCCGTCTGTGACTGTGCTCGCCGGCTTCTGCGCCGGCTGCTGGGGCCCGCCGACTGGTGGGTCCCGCCGGCTGCCGGACCCTTAGCCGACAGGCAGGCCCCACTGTCCAGGACCTGGTCGGCGGCTGGTTACTGTTGCTCTATCTTGGTGACGTGGGCTTCGTTGAGGTAGGCGTGGCTACAGTGCCGCCGCCCGGCGGGCAATTGCTGTAGCCTCACCGCGTCTTGTCTCCTTAATGGGGTGCCTCCTTCGAGGGAGGCGGCAAGCCGGCTGCGGGGAGCCGGCTCTGTCTTGGCCCGACTGAGGGAGGCGTGGCCGCCTTCGGGTGTCTCTCTGCCCGAAGGGGCCCACCGCCCGTGGGCCGTACTGGCAGCCCATCGTGGATGGCGTTAGGGTCAACATGGCAACAGTGTTGCGCCGGACGGGTCATGGTCACCCGTACGGCGCACTGTGCTGGTCGTGCTCCGGGATTTAGGGGTGGCAGGCTTTACTGTAGCCGCGCCCTGCCACATTGCCGTTAGGTGGATGCAAACTTTGAGGGTACGGTCTCGACCGCTTTATGGGAGCCGGCTTCTTGGAGTCGGCCTTCTCGCGGCCGGCTTCTCGAAGCCGGCCCTTCCGTGGCTTCCTTCGCGAGGGCTAAAGTCGGGCCGCCTTCCGATAGCCGGCCTGGGTGACCGCTAGCAAGGGGAAGGCGGCCCCACGTCTTGGATTCTTTGAGAGCCGGACGGGCTCGTAATTTTTTCAGAAGGGCCAGGGGAAGCCGGCTAGGCTACCCATGGCTATTTACTCCGACAGTAGTCCCCGAAGCTGATCGAGCTTCGAGGCGGACAGAGGGACGAGAAGCTTGGTCAGCTTCCTACCCTGACGAGCCGGCTTTGCTGGTGTATGCCGATTTCGGAGAGCTCTGTGTCTTGCGGGTGGGAACGTGGTTGACGCGCGTGCCGACCGCGGGCCCTTCCTAGGCCACGTGGCAGCGAAACCCTGCCAGTGCACGCGCGCGACGGGACGCCGCCGCAGGCCTGGGCCCGCCGCTCCTAGGCCTCGGCCCGAGTGCTGATCTTCTGCGGCCCAGGTGGACCGCTCGCCTCCCCGTGGCGATTTTATTTCGCCGTTAGGGCGCAATAAACGCGGGACGTGGGGGATTGGGCACAGTCGATCCCCACGTTTCCCCACGCCACGCCTCCTCGGCTCCGCCGCGCGAGCCTATAAGTAGGGGGAGGAGGGGGAGAGGCAGAGGTTCGCACGCTCTCTCTCACTCCGCCTCCCCTCGTCTTCCTTCTTCCTCTCGTTGCCGCCGCAGCTTCCCGTCTCAGCGCCGCCGTGCCACCACTTCGTCTCGCTCCCATGGCGCTGTCGAGCTCGTGGGACGGCTCCAACGTCCATGAGGACCACGTCGAGTTCCTCCGCCGGACTCGACGCCTGCCCGATGCCAACCTCGTGCGGGTCCGCCTGGCGCCGGAGAGGGAGATTTCGCCGGCACCGGAGGAGGGCGAGCGGGTCGTCTTCCGCTCGCACTTCCTGCGCGGCTTCGGCCTTCCGGCGAGCGAGTCCTGCGCTCCTTCCTCAAATTCTACAATCTTCAGCCGCATCACCTCACGCCCAACGCGGTGATGCTGCTATCGGCCTTCGTCTCTCTCTGCGAAGGTTTCTTGGGGGTGCTCCCCACGCTGGAGCTCTGGGGGGAATTCTTCCAGAGCAAACTCGGCACCGTCGTCGCAAGCGTGCCCGCCCCCTGCAGGGCCTACATCGCCATGAGGAGGTCGGGCGAGAACAACCCGTTCCCGTCCATCCCCCTGATCTAGTCGGTCAAGATCTGGCAGAAGTCGTATTTCTACGTGAAGAACGTCGCCCAGCAAGGAGACCACGTCAACCTGCCGGCTTACGTAGCCGGCCCGCCGGCTGGGAGGCAACCCTCATGGAGTTTCCGGTCCAGGTCACTGTCTCAGTCCGGGAACGCAGCCGTCTCCCGGCTTCGGGTCATGATCCAGTCGGAAGGCCTGACCGGGGCCGACTTGGTGGCCGCCTTCATGGAGCGCCGGCTACTTCCTCTCCAAAGCCGCCCCCACATGATGTGCCAGATGAGCGGCCGCTTCGACCCAAGCCGGCTAAGCACCAGGGAGATGCCTCATCCGGAGGTGTCGTACATGGTGAATTATATCTCCAATTGCAAGCTCGCCGAGGACTGGCGATACGGCAAGGCGCCGTATTGTCGCGCCAACCCTCCGCCCGTGGTAAGTTTTCCTCTCTTTCTTCTTTTTGTTGGTAGCCGGCCTCATGATGGCCGGCTTCTGATCAGTCGGTTCTCCTTAGCAGAAGCCCCTCCTTCCGCCGACGACCGGGGCAGCGGGGATAGAGCGCCAGTACGTCCCCGACCGCACGGTGGACGACGTCGACGACCCGGATTTGGGAGCGGCCGCCATGGAAGACGCCGTCGTGGGGGACAACGCCGAGCCCGGAGGCACGGGGCTTAGTGCCGGCTTCGAGGACTGGCCGAATGATGCTGAAGTCGAAGTCGCCCCGCGCCGCCAGCCGGCGCCTGACCATCAAGGCGCTGGCTCGTCCACCGCGCCGGCTGTCAGCAGCGGCGCACAGAAGCGCCGGGCCGCGTCAATCCTCTTCGGCAGCCGGCATGATAAGCAAGTGGTAGGTATCGTAGCATAGGCATAGCAAAAGAGCGAGCATCTAACAAGCAAAGATAGAAGTGATTTCGAGGGTATGGTCATCTTACCTGCAGAGTTGTCAGAGTTGACTTGATCCTCGTAAGAGATCTCAACGGGCTCCTCATTCACGAACTCGTCTCCCGGCTCTACCCAAACAAGAACAATAAGCAAACGTCACATAATCAACCACGTGCAATGCTCAAACAACATGATGCAAAACATGGTATGATATGCGGGATGCGGTATGTGATGCATATGCATGATTTGCAAAGGAATGATTGAACCTGGCCTCAACTTGGAAATCCAAGATTTCCACTAGAAAGGGGAGTTGATTTCGGTTGAAATCGATATAAAGATCACCGGAATCGGATGCACGGTTTGGAAATGGCAAGTAAAACAAATATGGCACCGGTCTGCGATAATCAGCAAGTGACCAACTAAATGCATCAAGATAAATATGCGACATCACTCAAACATGACAACAAAATACATTACAGGGATCCACTCATTAAGCTTGACAAAAGATGAACACTGAGCTATTGCTAATTCATCCATTAACAGTTTCAAACAAGCATGGCAAAAGAGCAAATGATAACAGGTTTCAGACTTTGTGAAATCAACAAAAGTCTGGAATTTATCATCAGGGAGCACACTTTAGAGCATGAAAAATACATGCTACAAGAACTTAACATGGAAAAGCAAGGCATGGCATGAAGCTACTCAAAGCACTTAACAAAAGTCCCTTAGTGACCTTGAGCCAAAAGGGATCAGAAAATACAATTGCAAGCATGTGAACATGGCAAAAACATAAACAGATTCAGAGTTAGTGAAAAACTGGAGCATGCAAATCAGTTAACGAGTAGGCATGTTTACGAGCTCGATGCACCCACTACAGAACATGGCATGACAAACTAAGGATACACTCATCAAGAAGACATGGCATAGAAGCTATACATGGCAAGAACAATAACATAGCATGCACGGATCAATAGCAACATCCTCGGCAAAATCGCTAAACATGTCAACAATCTGCCAGGATTCACTTTATAGCAAAAGTAGAGCTCGAATGACTCAAGCTAGGGTGCTCCATAATTGCAAACAAAGACATGGATGGATAGAGGACCACAATGTTAACAAAACATCCTTACTGATCATCCTCAAAATAGGCACGGATCACTAGGAAACAACATGAACATATGGCATAACAACGAAAACAGGACAAGGACTTAGTGAAATTCTAAGTCCCTGAAATCAGCATTACCGGTTACGCTACTTTGCAAGCTTGTGCTAGTCACCACAAATATCACAAAAATACAAGGCAATCACCTCTGTAAAGATGGCAAGGCATTCTACAAAACACATGTAGAGCTCAGGATCATAGCATGCACACATTAATCATGGCAAAAATGGCAAAAGGCCATTTGCTGAAACAGATCTGACAAATTCATCACATAGCCCTCTTCCAACAGCATTTTGGGCATCAAGATGAGCTCAAATGAAAGTGATGTAATGAGATGAAATAATGTACTCATCTAGACGAACATTTTGATATGCTACACGCACAAATCGGAGCTACGGATGCAGAGTTATGGCATGTCAAAGTTTGCACAAAATAACTGAGAGAGGGGAAAGTCAACCCTTGTTACGGTTTACTATAGCAGCGGCGGATCCAGATCCGGATCGCGGCGCTGAAGCTGAGGATGTTCGGGGTTGAGGTCACCGGAGATGGGCCGGGTCCTCGCCGGAGAGGGACGCGGGGTCGCCGGGTAGCCGGACTTGACGGCCGGAGCTTGCGGCGGCGACGGAGCGCGACGTCAGCGGGCGTCGGGGCGGCGCGGCGAACGCCGGCGCGGGACGGGGCGGCGTAGGCGACCGGCGGCCTCGGCGGCGGAGAGGCGGCGCCGGCGTGAGGCTCGGGCGGCGCGGGCAAACAAGGACGCGAGGCGGCGGCGGGTGGCGACCCAGGCCGGGAGGGCCCTGCCTGGGCCCCGGCGGGCCAACGCGGGCGGCGGTGCGGGGAAGTGGGTACGGGCGTCTCGGTGAATCGGAAGGCGCCACGTGGCGGCGGTGAGGGCGCTGGACAATGTCCGGTGGTGGGATTTTGTCCGGCGGCGGCGGGGACGAAAGAGACTAGGGTTAGGGTAGGAGAAGACCCGGAAATTTCGAGGGCAGACCTATTTATAGAAGTAGGGGAAGTTAGGAAGCTCCAAATGAGGTGCGGTTTTTGGCCACGCGATCGTGATCGAATGCTCTAGATGATGGGAGAGGTTTTGGTGGGTTTTGGGCCAAATTGGAAGGGTGTTAGGCTGCAACACACACGAGGCCTTTTCGGTCCCTCGGTTAACCGTTGGAGTATCAAACGAAGTCCAAATGGCGTGAAACTTGACAGGCGGTCTACCGGTAGTAAACCAAGGCCGCATGACAAGTATCGGTCCAATCCGAAAACGTTTAACACCCGCACATGAAAAGAGGTAGAAAGGGACACCGGGTGACTGTCACATCCCTTGTTCTGGTATGGTCCTAGGCTTGCTTTGTGCATCATGGTTATATTTCAAATGAAATTGAAATGGGGATGTTTCAAGCCCTAGCACCAAAGCAATTCAAATAGGTTCAAATTAAAAAATGGAATTTCAATGAACCCAAAATGCTTCCCAAAAATGTTCATGGTCTTTGGAAAATGTTGGGAACAGCAACCAGAAGTGATGCACATTTTTGCTACTCATTTTGGATTTTTGAATCAATGCATAAATATTTGATTTGGAGCTGTTTAAATTATATAAATATTTTTAATGGCTCCAAAAATGTTGGGAATTGGTGAGGGCCTCTGGAATATTATATCTAGATGCCACAAATATTTTCAGCATTTATGGAAATGTTTTAACATTTCTTTTAGATACAAAACAAATGTCAGAAATAGAAAAAGAAAACAGGAAAGGAAAACACTTACCTGTCCTTACCTGGCGGCCCAGCTGGCGAGCCCACCAGGGGCAGCCCCGTCTTCTACCTCTTGCCAGTAGGCAGAGGAGAAGCCGGGCACGACGCCGCGCGCTGGCCACGCGCCTCGCCAGCTCCTGCTTGCCGCTCCCCGTCGTCGCCTGGACCTTCCTCCCGTCGCCACGCACCCCCCCCCCAAGCCTCTCTCGCTCTCTCCCGTGCCATTCTCTCCTCCCCCTCGCTCCCTCTCTCGCGACCGAAATCGTCGTCGCCGTCGTTCGCAGCCACCGTGGCCTCGGCCACTGCCGCACCTCCCCGACACGCTTCCCAGCTCCGCCGCGACCCCCTCTCCCTCCTCACCAAGCAAAGCAACCCGGGCAAGCTCCGCTTCCTCCTCGGCGCCGTCGTCTTCAAGCTTCGGCCGACGAGATCGCCGTCGACGTTCTGGCTGCCCCAAGCCTTCCCCGAGCTCGCCGACCCCGCCGTTGGATTCACCGTGAGCTTCCACCTCGAATCCCCCTCTCCCCCTTGTCTTTTGCATGCTGCAGCCGTGATTCCGATCGAGGCCGAACTCCGGCCGCCGCCCTGAGCTCCGCTCCGGCGAGCTCGGGCCACCTCAGCCCCTGCCGTTTGCACAGATGGATGCGGCGCACGCCCAGCTCCACGTAGATGCCCTCCGCCGGCCATTTGGTCACCGGAGGAGGAATCCCGAGCCCCTCCGCCGTCTCTGGCCTTGCCGACGACGAACGCAGGGTCAACTCCGGCGTGGGTTGACCCCACAGCATGGGCCCCAGGCTGCCTTCGCACCATCTTTCGAACTCCCCTCCTCCCTTCCCCGCTTTGTGCTTTATGCGCGGACATAGACTGCGCGGCGGAGGGGCCATCAACCGTGGGAGCGGATTGCGGTCCGCCGCTCGCGCATTCCAGTACGGTGTGGGCAAAACGGCAGGGCCTGCATTCCGATCGAGGCCGAACGCCGAGGCCGCCGCCCTGAGCTCCGCTCCGGCGAACTCGGGCCACCTCAGCCCCTGCCGTTTGCACAGATGGATGCGGCGCACGCCCAGCTCCACGTAGATGCCCTCCGCCGGCCATTTGGTCACCGGAGGAGGAATCCCGAGCCCCTCCGCCGTCTCTGGCCTTGCCGACGACGAACGCAGGGTCAACTCCGGCGTGGGTTGACCCCACAGCACAGTTTGACCTCCCCCCTCTCTCTCAGTGACATGTGGGCCCCGGCCCTGTTAAGTTTTAGTTAGGATTAGTTTAACAACTAATTAAACCTTGTTTAGCTAATTGGGTCACTGACGTGTGGACCCAACCCCATTAACTAAACCAGTTTAGGTTTATTTTAATTTAGGATTAACCACAGACACTGAACGTGTGGACCCCACACGTCAGGTTTGACCTGTTCAGCCTCCTTTGACCTGCTGACGTAAGCATGACGCTGTGCTGACGCATTATATCATTTTCTGGTATTAATTTAAATCAGGAAATTCCAGAAAATAGTTAAAACTTCTAAAAATCGTAGTAATTCAACCGTAACTCCAAATCAAATAAATTATATATGAAAAATTATCAGAAAAATGCAAGGAATCATTTATGCCAGTTTCATGCATGAAAAACCAACTTATACTTGCTGTATAAGTGAAAACGTAATAATGGCATGTTATATATTTAATTTGGGGTTTGCATATGAACCCTTGGTTCATATGGACTTCAACCAAATTGATGCTAGATGCATTAGGGCAAATCATAGCATCTTTGAAATGTCATCTTCATGCATCATATTGTTGCATATGGTTGTTTATTGATTGCCGGCACCGTCCCCTCTCGATAGGTTCTGCTCCGGAAGGTGTCCCGAGTACCTGTCTGAGGAGCAGTGCTTCTTCGTGGATCTATCAGGCAAGCAAACCCCCTTGAGCATCTCGATAAATCCCACTCTCTCGCTCCTGCTCCTTTTACTGCATTAGGACAACAACGATTCAAACTGCTACTTTCTGCTGCGGTAGCTGAACCCATTCCTCTGCATGACCTGTCATTGCCACAGTAAATAGTTGAAACCCACTAGCATGAGTAGGAGTTGCTTGAGCCTTGATGTGCCTGCTCATCCATGCTTGTTTTTCTTTATGCCAGCTATGCTTAGAGTCGTGTAAGGTCTGATTCATCGGGAATGAATCGGAGTGGTGAACATATCCTACCGGTAAAGGCTAAGTGTGTGAACACGTTTTGGTAAAGGTAGCGATGAGAGGCCATGTAGGAGTACATGGTGGGTTGTCTCATTGGAACCGTCCTTAAGAACTGAGTTCTGTGTATGTTATCCAAGTCCAGTTACTACCACACATCGGGTTCCAGTTATCCGGCCCCTCTCGGCTTATTAATCCGCTTGATCTCTGTCCAGGAGTTGCAACTAGTTTCTGGCGTTTGTAGGGAGTGCTACTTGTCTACCAGGTGGTGTCCGACGGGACGGGCTTGGGACAGACTAGGCACCGTGGCACGATGTACCAAGTGGCACCCGGATGGTGGGCTTGGGAACCCTGCACACATCGTTTGGGGCCGTGAGCGACACCCCGGCCGGATCTCCTTGCGGATGGAACCCGAATAGGCGATAAACCTGGATGAGAGACTTGTGTGGTTAGTCAGGTCGTGGCCGACACCCTCGCCTGGCTTCCGCTTGAAGGTTGCTGAGGTACATGACGTGTACAGGGCTATAAGTGGCGAGAGCGTGTGTGACGAAGTACACCCCTGCAGGGTCAATATTATCTATTCGAATAGCCGTTTTCCTCGGATATGGAAACTTGGAGGACTTATGTAGTACATAGACAACTTGAAGTGGATACTCTAAAATCCGCAAGATAAGCGTGAGTGCTATGGATGGCCTTCTCGTAGGGAGACGGGAACGGATCCATAGTGGAGTATTGATATGGTGAATATGTGGACTCGTGTGCGTCTTCTCACCTCAAAGAAGTTTCTGATACTCGTAGTATAGATTAGCCACTGAGTCAAAGCTGGCTTGCTGCTGTTAACTCCACCACCCCCTTTGTTGATAATGTTGCATATGTAGATAGTTCTGATGTAAGACTTGCTGAGTACCTTTGTACTCACGTTTGCTTATTTATGTTTTGCAGTTGGTTACGCTAGTGACTTCGACGAGTAGCTTGTATCCCAGCTACGATCTTGTACCCTTGGGAGGGTCGTGTTTAGTCAGGCTTCTTAGTCTTTTCCTTTTGTAGTTGTCTGTACTCAGACATGTAATGCTTCCGTTGCTTGTATGCTCTGAATGATGGGTCATGAGACCCCTGTTTGTATTGATGCTATGTGGCTCTTCTGGGCCTTTATCTATATGAGTTTGAGTTATGTTGTGATGCCATGTTGTACAGCACATACTTGCATGTTATGCGTACGTGTAACGTGTATTGCTATGTGTGGGATCCGACAACCTAGTTGTTTACCTCTGGTAGCCTCTCTTATGGGGAAATGTAGTCTTGTGCTTCCATGTGCCATAGTAGTCCGCTACAGCCCGGTTCACCGGAGTCCTGCTAGCCCAGCACTACTGCTCCGGAACACTTGACTGGCCCGGCATGTGATTCACTTCGTTCCTGTGTCTGTCCCTTCGGGGAAATGTCACGCGGTGACATCCGGAGTCCTGCCTAGCCTGCTACAGCCCGGGTTCCCGGAGTCCTGTTAGCCCAGTGCTACAGCCCGGATTCATACGCTGTTGACCGACATGCTCGAGGTTAATTCATGTATGCATGTCCCTGTAAGTTAGTGCTACTTTGGGTTCACGACTAGTCATGTCGGCCCGGGTTCTCTGTCATATGGATGCTAGCGACACCATCATATACGTGAGCCAAAAGGCGCAAATGGTCCTGGGCCAGGTAAGGTGGCACCCGTGGGAATACCGTGCGTGAGTCCGCAAAGTGATATGAAGTGTTACATGCTAGATCGGTGTGATTTAGGATCGGGGTCCCGACAGCGTTGGTATCAGAGCCTGACTGACTGTAGGATTACCAAGCCAAACTGGTCGAAGTTGAGTCTAGAAATGCTTTAGTTATATAAGGGAATTGATTGTGGAAGGGAACGTAATGCTCTTTTTACTCCTTTACCTCATGTCATTCTTTCTGAGTCAGCCTCTTCTTTTCTACGAGGGTTAAGGCCTAGGTTTCTCCTCTATCTCTCAGGATGACGTGTTACTAAACCGTAAAGTCTTAGGATTGTTGGGTTGTGTCACCGTACAGTTCTACTACTTCCGTGTGTCCTTAGTTTGACCCAGAATCTTGATATTATGATGCTGATTGATTATGCTATTCCTTTGATGAATGTCTCAAAATCCCATTTGAGCATTTATAGCCGTTATGCTGCCGAAATTGTCCTAGGATTTCAAGAGTTTCTAATGCTTTTGCATTACATTTCGCATCCTTATGTCGATGCTAATTCCATCCTTGTTTCCTTGGTTTCTGTGCCAGGATGTCGTCTGCTAACCGAGGTTCAGTTGCTCATAGCAAGAATCACGGAGATGGTAGGGACGGGGATCCTCCTGACCAGCCTTTGATGACAGAGTTCTCGTTAACGTCCGAGAGGAACAAGCGTGAGACTAACCGCTTGCTGGCACAGATTGAGCAGAACACCGCACATCAGCATAAGAAGTTGGTTTCCATCACCGACTTCATTGGTCTGAAACCACCCACCTTCCATCATTCCATTGAGCCACTCGATGCGGATGACTGGCTCCGAAGCATTACTCACAAGATGTTTTCTACGAACGTGGCTGAAGGTGACAAGGTCACCTATGCTACCTATCACCTGGAAGGTCCTGCTAGTATTTGGTGGCAGAGCTATGAGGCTGTGCTTCCAGCTGGTCAGATTCCTACCTGGAGGGATTTCACCGAGGCTTTTCGTGAGCACCACATTCCTTAGGCTCTCATTGAACGCAAGAAGGAAGAGTTCTGTAGTTTTTCCCAGGGTAAGCTGCCTGTTGACGCTTACAGTAGAGAGTTTGGAAGCCTCGCCCGCTATGCTACAGAAGAAGTGTCCACGGACGCTAAGAAGCAGGCTAGGTTCCGGAAGGGTCTCAACCCTAAGTTGCGTCGTGATCTCCACCTGCATCATTGTGATACTTTCCAGGCTCTTGTGAACAAGGCCATTAATGCAGAGACAGCTCAACTCACTTACGAGGAGTCTCGTAAGCACAACCGCGATCTGGGTTCTTCCTCCCGCTCTGGCTCTCAAAAGCGACGGATTTGGATTCCGAACTCAGCTCTTCCACCTGGATATGCACTAAGGCCATCCGATGTGGTGCCTCACCCAACTCAGCAACGTGCTCCACCCAGGCCTATTAGTGGACCACTTGCCAATGTAGGTCCACATCCTACCTCAGGAACTTGCTTCACCTGCGGAGAACCAGGACACTATGCACGTGACTGCCCTCAGTCCAGTTATGCCCCACCCAGTCTTAGAGGCCTGTTGGCCGTGAAAAGCCATCAGACAAGATGATCAGTACCAAGCCAGCCTCTATTGAACGAGCATGTGTGCACCATGTCTCAGCTTCCGAAGTTCAAGATGATCCCGACGTCATACTGGGTACGCTTCTTGTAAATTGTCACCCAGCTTCAGTTCTGTTTGATACTGGAGCATCCCACTCCTTCATATCCGAAGGTTATGCTCGGTTGCACGACATGTAATTTTGTGATATGCCAACTCCACTAATAATCCAGACTCCCGGTTCCAAATGGCAAACCTCCAAGGTACGCCATGGTAATGAAATCCTTGTTGACAGACTGGTATTCATTGCTTCTTTGATATCTCTCAAGTCCTCGGATATTAACATCATCTTGGGTATGGACTGGATGACAGCTCATCATGCCAAGATCGATTGTTACACCAGATCTGTTCAACTTACACATCCATCTGGCAAAATAGTCACTGTCGCTACTAGAGTTGCAAGGCGCCAACTTTTTTCTCTTAATGCCAACCCTCTTCCAGACCTTAAAGATATTCCGGTAGTCCGTGACTTCCCGGATGTCTTTCCAGAAGAACTGCCAGGTGTCCCACCTGACAGAGATGTAGAGTTTGTCATAGAACTTATCCCAGGAACTGTTCCAATCTCTAGGAGACCATATAAGATGGCACCTTTGGAGTTAGCCAAGCTTAAGAAACAACTTGATGAGTCCTTGCAAAAGGGTTTCATCCGTCCCAGTTCTTCTCCTTGGGCTTGTCCTGTCCTCTTCGTCAAGAAGAAGGATGGTACGGATCGGATGGTTGTAGATTATCGTCCCGTTAATTTGGTCACGATAAAGAACAAGTATCCGCTCCCCAGGATCAACGACCTGTATGATCAGCTCGCTGGATCCTCAGTCTTCCCCAAGATGGATTTGAGGTTAGGCTACCACCAAATCAAGATCAGAAACGGGGACATCCCCAAAACGGCCTTTGTCACTCGTTATGGTCAATACGAGTACACCGTGATGTCTTTCGGCCTAACCAATGCTCCAGCTACTTTCTCCCGCTTGATGAACTCGATCTTTATGGAGTACTTAGATAAGTTCGTCGTGGTTTATCTCAATGATATTCTTATTTACTCAAAGAACGAGGAAGAGCATGCCGAACATCTTAGGCTTGTGTTAGAAAAACTCAGAGAGCATCGTCTTTATGCCAAGTTCTCCAAGTGTGAATTTTGGTTGCTAGAAGTGACCTATCTAGGCCACGTGATCTCCGGTAAGGGTATTGCTGTCAATCCCGAGAGAGTTAAAGCCGTTCTCAATTGGACTCCACCCGAAACAGTCAAACAAGTTAGGAGTTTCCTTGGTCTAGCCAGTTACTGTCGCCGCTTCGTTGAAAACTTCTCCAAAGTGGCCAAACCCCTCACGGAGCTTCTCAAGAAAGATAAAAGGTTTGAGTGGACCCCATAGTGTGAGCACAGTTTTCAGGAACTGAAAAGACGCCTAACTTCTGCGCCCATACTGGTGCCACCCGTTTTCACCAAAGACTTTGTTATCTATTGCGACGCCTCGCGTCAAGGACTAGGTTGCATTCTTATGCAGGATCGTCATGTGATTGCCTATGCATCTCGACAGTTGCATCCACATGAGGAAAATTATCCTACACATGATCTGGAGCTTGCAGCCGTAGTCTATGCACTTAAGACTTGGCGACATGACCTTCTTGGTAACCATTGCGAAATCTACACTGACCATCAGAGTCTCAAGTATATCTTCACCCAACCGGATCTGAATCTCAGACAGAGACGTTGGTTGGAGTTGATCTCGGATTACGACTTAGGAATCACCTACACCCCAGGCAAAGCCAATGTCATGGCTGATGCTTTGAGTCGTAAATCCTATTGCAACAACCTCATGTTGCAACAATGTCAACCACCCCTCCATGAGGAATTCTGTAAGCTTAACCTTCACATAGCTCCTCGTTGTTCCCTTTCTACCTTGGTGGCGAAACCTACCCTTACGGATCAGATCATAGAGGCTCAGAAGCATGATACGGGAATCTCCCAAATCAAGAAGAATATTTCCAAGGGAGTTGCCAACTGTTTCTCTATGGATGAACGAGGTGTTGTTTACTTTGGAAACCATTTGGTGGTTCCCAAATGTCAACAGATGCAGCAACTAATCCTTAAGGAGGCCCATGAATCCCCTCTCACGATTCATCCCGGTAGTACAAAGAATTGTATCAGGACCTACGCCAGAGATTCTGGTGGACTAGGATGAAGAGAGAAATCGCTCAGTATATTGCCAACTGTGACGTTTGTCGTCGCGTTAAGGTAGAACATCAAAGACCTGCTGGCACCCTTCAACCTTTAGCTATTCCCGAGTGGAAATGGGACAAAGTTGGTATGGACTTCATCACCGGCTTTCCCAGGACCAAGAAAGGAAATAATTCTATCTTCGTAGTCATTGATCGTCTTTCCAAAGTGGCTCACTTCCAACCTGTTCGAGAGAGTATCACTGCTAGTCAGCTCGCTGACTTATATATCTCCTGAATAGTGTCACTCCATGGTGTTCCACTATAGATCAATTCAGACCGTGGCAGTCTTTTCACCTCTCATTTCTGTGAAAGTTTCCAAACTTCCATGGGCACCCATCTTTCCTTCAGTACCGCTTTCCACCCTCAATCAAGTGGTCAGGTGGAAAGGGTTAACCAAATTCTCGAAGACATGCTTAGAGCTTGCGTTATCTCATTCGGTATAGATTGGGAGAAATGTCTTCCCTTTGCCGAGTTTGCTTATAACAATATCTACCAATCTAGTCTTAAGAAAGCACCCTTCGAAATTCTGTACGGACGAAGATGTCGAACACCTTTGAACTGGTCAGAAACCGGTGAAAGACAATTCTTTGGACCGGATATGATTCAGGAGGCAGAAGAGCAAGTTCGCATCATTCGTGAGAATTTGAAAACAGCCCAATCTCGTCAAGAAAGCCAGTATGACCGTCGTCATAAGGAAGTGGCTTATGAAGTTGGCGACAAGGCTTACCTTCGGGTTAAACCTTTGAAGGGTACCCATCGTTTCGGTATCAAGGGCAAGTTGGCTCCTCGTTACATCGGTCCTTTTCGCATTCTCGCTAAACGAGGAGAGGTTGCCTACCAGTTGGAACTACCCCCACATCTTTCTCGAGTTCATGATGTCTTCCACGTCTCTCAACTCAGGCGTTGCTTCTCGGATTCCATCCGCGGAGTGGACCACGAAACGCTTGATCTTCAAGATAACCTCACTTATTGAGAGTACCCCGTTCGCATTCTGGATCAAGCAGAGCGTGTCACCCGATGTCATAACATCAAGTTTCTCAAGGTTCAATGGTCTCATCATTCCGAGAGAGAAGCTTCTTGGGAGCGAGAAGATCGTCTTCGACTTGAGTACCCCGCTTTCTTTCCGCCAACTCCTGAATCTCGGGACGAGATTTCTTCGAGTGGGGGCGAGCTGTCACATCCCTAGTTCTGGTATGGTCCTAGGCTTGCTTTGTGCATCATGGTTATATTTCAAATGAAATTGAAATGGGGATGTTTCAAACCCTAGCACCAAAGCAATTCAAATAGGTTCAAATTAAAAAATGGAATTTCAATGAACCCAAAATGCTTCCCAAAAATGTTCATGGTCTTTGGAAAATGTTGGGAACAACAACCAGAGGTGATGCACATTTTTGCTACTCATTTTGGATTTTTGAATCAATGCATAAATATTTGATTTGGAGCTGTTTAAATTATATAAATATTTTTAATGGCTCCAAAAATGTTGGGAATTGGTGAGGGCCTGTGGAATATTATATCTAGATGCCACAAATATTTTCAGCATTTATGGAAATGTTTTAACATTTCTTTAAAATACAAAACAAATGTCAGAAATAGAAAAAGAAAACAGGAAAGGAAAACACTTACCTGTCCTTACCTGGCGGCCCAGCTGGCGAGCCCACCAGGGGCAGCCCCGTCTTCTACCTCTTGCCAGTAGGCAGAGGAGAAGCCGGGCACGACGCCGCGCGCTGGCCACGCGCCTCGCCAGCTCCTGCTTGCCGCTCCCCGTCGTCGCCTGGACCTTCCTCCCGTCGCCACGCACCCCCCCCCAAGCCTCTCTCGCTCTCTCCCGTGCCATTCTCTCCTCCCCCTCGCTCCCTCTCTCGCGACCGAAATCGTCGTCGCCGTCGTTCGCAGCCACCGTGGCCTCGGCCACTGCCGCACCTCCCCGACACGCTTCCCAGCTCCGCCGCGACCCCCTCTCCCTCCTCACCAAGCAAAGCAACCCGGGCAAGCTCCGCTTCCTCCTCGGCGCCGTCGTCTTCAAGCTTCGGCCGACGAGATCGCCGTCGACGTTCTGGCTGCCCCAAGCCTTCCCCGAGCTCGCCGACCCCGCCGTTGGATTCACCGTGAGCTTCCACCTCGAATCCCCCTCTCCCCCTTGTCTTTTGCATGCTGCAGCCGTGATTCCGATCGAGGCCGAACTCCGGCCGCCGCCCTGAGCTCCGCTCCGGCGAGCTCGGGCCACCTCAGCCCCTGCCGTTTGCACAGATGGATGCGGCGCACGCCCAGCTCCACGTAGATGCCCTCCGCCGGCCATTTGGTCACCGGAGGAGGAATCCCGAGCCCCTCCGCCGTCTCTGGCCTTGCCGACGACGAACGCAGGGTCAACTCCGGCGTGGGTTGACCCCACAGCACAGTTTGACCTCCCCCCTCTCTCTCAGTGACATGTGGGCCCCGGCCCTGTTAAGTTTTAGTTAGGATTAGTTTAACAACTAATTAAACCCTATTTAGCTAATTGGGTCACTGACGCGTGGGCCCAACCCCATTAACTAAACCAGTTTAGGTTTATTTTAAATTAGGATTAACCACAGACACTGACGTGTGGACCCCACACGTCAGGTTTGACCTGGTCAGCCGCCTTTGACCTGCTGACGTAAGCATGACGCTGTTCTGACGCATTATACCATTTTTTGGTATTAATTTAAATCAGGAAATTCCAGAAAATAGTTTAAACTTCAAAAATTCATAGAAATTCAACCGTAGCTCAGATTGAAATAAATTATATATGAAAAATTATCAGAAAAATGCAAGGAATCCATTTATGCTAGTTTCATGCATGAAAAACCAACTTATACTTGCTGTATAAGTGAAAATGTAATAATGGCATGTTATATACTTAAATTGGGGTTTGCATATGAATCCTTGGTTCATATGGACTTCAACCAAATTGATGCTACATGCATTAGGGCAAATCATAGCATCTTTGAAATGTCATCTTCATGCATCATACTGTTGCATATGGTTGTTTATTGATTGCCGGCACCGTCCCCTCTCGATAGGTTCTGCTCCGGAAGGTGTCCCGAGTACCTGTCTGAGAAGCAGTGCTTCTTCGTGGATCTATCAGGCAAGCAAACCCCCTTGAGCATCTCGATAAAATCCCACTCTCTCGCTCCTGTTCCTTTTACTGCATTAGGACAACAACGATTCAAACTGCTACTTTCTACTGCGGTAGCTGAACCCATTCCTCTGCATGACCTGTCATTGCCACAGTAAATAGTTGAAACCCACTAGCATGAGTAGGAGTTGCTTGAGCCTTGATGTGCCTGCTCATCCATGCTTGTTTTCTTTATGCCAGCTATGCTTAGAGTTGTGTCAGGTCTGATTCATCGGAACGAATCGGAGTGGTGAACATGTCCTACCGGTAAAGGCTAAGTGTGTGAACACGTTTTGGTAAAGGTAGTGATGAGAGGCCATGTAGGAGTACATGGTGGGTTGTCTCATTGGAACCTTCCCTAAGCACTAAGTTCTGTGTATGTTATCCAAGTCCAGTTACTACCACACATTGGGTTCCGGTCATCCGGCCCCTCTCGGCTTATTAATCCACTTGATCTCTGTCCAGGAGTTGCAACTAGTTTCTGGCGTTTGTAGGTAGTGCTACTTGTCTACCACGTGGTGTCCGATGGGACGGGCTTGGGACAGACTAGGCACCGTGGCATGGTGTACCAAGTGGCACCCGGATGGTGGGCTTGGGAACCCTGCACACATCGTTTGGGGCCGTGAGCGACACCCCTGCCGGATCTCCTTGCGGATGGAACCCGAATAGGCGATAAACCTGGACGAGAGACTTGTGTGGTTAGTCAGGTCGTGGCCGACACCCTCGCCTGGCTTCCGCTTGAAGGTTGCCGAGGTACATGACGTGTACAGGGCTATAACTGGCGAGAGCGTGTGTGACGAAGTACACCCCTGCAGGGTCAATATTATCTATTCGAATAGTCGTTTTCCTCGGATATGGAAACTTGGAGGACTTATGTAGTACATAGACAACTTGAAGTGGATACTCTAAAATCCGCAAGATAAGCGTGAGTACTATGGATGGCCTTCTCGTAGGGAGACGGGAACGGATCCATAGTGGAGTATTGATATGGTGAATATGTGGACTCGTGTGCGTCTTCTCACCTGAAAGAAGTTTCTGATACTCGTAGTATAGATTAGCCATTGAGTCAAAGCTGGCTTGCTGCTGTTAAACTCCACCACCCCCTTTGTTGATAATGTTGCATATGTAGATAGTTCTGATGTTAGACTTGCTGAGTACCTTTGTACTCACGTTTGCTTGTTTATGTTTTGCAGTTGGTTACGCTAGTGACTTCGACGAGTAGCTTGTATCCCAGCTACGATCTTGTACCCTTGGGAGGGTCGTGTTTAGTCAGGCTTCTTAGTCTTTTCCTTTTGTAGTTGTCTGTACTCAGACATGTAATGCTTCCGTTGCTTGTATGCTCTGAATGATGGGTCATGAGACCCCTATTTGTATTGATTGCTATGTGGCTCTTCTGGGCCTTTATCTATATGAGTTTGAGTTATGTTGTGATGCCATGATGTACAGCACATACTTGCATGTTATGCGTACGTGTAACGTGTATTGCTATGTGTGGGATCCGACAACCTAGTTGTTTACCTCTGATAGCCTCTCTTATGGGGAAATGTAGTCTTGTGCTTCCATGTGCCATAGTAGTCCGCTACAGCCCGGTTCACCGGAGTCCTGCTAGCCCAGCACTACTGCTCCGGAACACTTGACTCGCGGCATGTGATTCACTTCGTTCCTGTGTCTGTCCCTTCGGGGAAATGTCACGCGGTGACATCCGGAGTCCTGCCTAGCCTGCTACAGCCCGGGTTCCCGGAGTCCTGTTAGCCCAGTGCTACAGCCCGGATTCATACGCTGTTGACCGACATGCTCGAGGTTAATTCATGTATGCATGTCCCTGTAAGTTAGTGCTACTTTGGGTTCACGACTAGTCATGTCGGCCCGGGTTCTCTGTCATATGGATGCTAGCGACACCATCATATACGTGAGCCAAAAGGCGCAAATGGTCCTGGGCCAGGTAAGGTGGCACCCATGGGAATACCGTGCGTGAGTCCGCAAAGTGATATGAAGTGTTACATGCTAGATCGGTGTGATTTAGGATCGGGGTCCCGACAGCGACATAGTTGCGCCGGAATGCAAAACGGACAACGGGGAAAATGCTCGAATGCATGAGACGAACACGTATGCGAATGCAGTGCACATGATGACATGATATGAGATGCATGACAAAGACAACAACACACGGAGATAAAAACCCAACAATGACGAAATGAAATAACTTAGGCCGGAAACGGCAAGAGTTGGGATACATATAAGGTAAATTACATCCGGGGTGTTACAAGTTCCAACTGCTGTCTCAGTTGTACATCTGGTTGGAGTGGCTAGGTATTTAAACCTGAGGACACACAGTCCCGGACACACAGTCCTCACCGTATTCTCCTTGAGCTAAGGTCACACAGACCTCGCCCAATCACTCGTGGTAAGTCTTCAGGTGACTTCCGAACCTTCACAAACTTGGTCAATCGGTGATCCACAATTCCTCTTGGATGCTCTAGACCTTGACGCCTAACCGTCTGGAAGAAACAAAGTCTTCAAAGGTAACAAGCGTCGGATCCACGCAGGATCAATCTCTTCAGTGATGCTCAATCACTTGGGGTTTTTAGGTGTTTGGGTTTGGGATTTCCTCACTTGATGATTTTCGCTCAAAGTCATCGGAGGATGGGATGCTGTCAAATGACAGGTGTCAGTTTCTCTCGGAGCAACCAACCAGCTAGTGGTTGTAGGGGCGGCTATTTATAGCCTAGGGAGCAGCCCGACATGATAAGACATAAATGCCATTCAATGATATGACCGTTAGGTGGGTAGATAATTTGGGACAGCTGGCGCATAGCACAGCAACGGTCGGAATTTAGAGTATCAAATTTCTCAGTGCTATCATGTTCCTCACTATGTAGGCAATCCGCACTGGCGAATTCCTAACTCCTCAGTCAGAACAAATTCCTCAGAGATCAGAAGAACTTCGTCTCTGTCACTGAAGAATATGACTGAACTGTACGAGATTTCCAATGGCTTCACTCGAAGGGATTGGTAGGTGTAGGATTTTGAGTTGAGCATCACATGGAAATTTTTCCTTGGTATTTCCTCGACCCCCTTTAACAGTATGGTGTTTCCTATGACCCAAGAAAGAGAAAATGAAACTACAAAAACAAAAGTCTTCATGCTTCATGTTCCTCGAATGAATACCAAGTCTTCAGGATTACACCAATTTCTTCACTCTCAAAGTCTTCAAAAGGTCTTCAAAAGTCCAAAGTCTTCAGTCGAAGAACTTCATTTTTAGGGGTCGACTTTCTCTGTAAATATCAAACTCCTCATAGACTTATAGACATGTGTACACTCAAAAACACATTAGTCCCTTAACCTATAAGTCTTCAATACACCAAAATCACTAAGGGGCACTAGATGCACTTACAATGATGACTTACCGGCCATCACCTCCAAAGTTTCGTGAGCAACGTCGGTCTCTGATACCACTTGATGAGGAGCGAACTACGAGATAAGGGTCGGTACGTTGTTGGCCCGATCTTTCATGGCACAAACCTTCATCGCAACAAATAATTGTAGCAGGTTTCTAAAGATATTCGCAAATCCCACCGAAACAACACGCCAACCCCTCGATCTGAAAGAATAACGTGGACAAACCGTGTAGGCTCAGGTTATAATCTCCTACGCATCGCATCACAGGAACTCACATGCCAGTAGAGAATTTTTGACAGATCTCTCTAAACTCGATAATCGCCGACTGTGAAAACACATGCAGCATCCAATTCATCATACAATAACCTCCTTTTCTGGCAAGATTGGCTGGTGGGCCCCATCCAACATTGCCTAAGGAAACTAGATCACGCAGCTTATTCTTTGGTTTGTCACGTTGAGGATTCCACTCCTTGTATGAAACAAATAAGAAAAAGATGTGAACCCTTCTTCTCCTTGTTGCATGCCCATTAAAATTACCCAAATGATAACGCCCACACGTGTGGCATGTTTGCACATCGCCCACATGCCTTAATCCACATTGATTCTGTTTTGCACGAATCCTAAAGAATTCTGTTTTTGGTAACCACTCTCCTCCTCCTTCCCTCTCCTCTTGAGAGTCGCCTCTTGCTCAGGCCCGGCTCGGGCCCCTCTCCTCTCTGACGGCGCTGCCGGCTAGAGTAGGGTGGGGAGAAGAGCTTGGGTTGTTGTACAGACTAGATGTTAGGTTGTCTTTAGGACTGGTGTTATGTCGTCGGGAAGTATGTGGCTAGTGCAGGCGAGCTGCGACCAGCGGCTGGTGGCAGTGAAACTCCTCTTCGCGGTGCTCCGGTGGTCGGAGCCAGAGGCGGAGGGGATTTTCGTCGGCGTTTCTCCCCCAAATAAGCTCGCAGGTGTCCCAGATCTGGAGCTCAAGTTCCTTCTTCCCCACTTCTTCTTGAGCTGCCATGGAGGTGGACTGGAAGAAGAGGGAGGAAGGGGATTTAGTTGCTCTATCCTTTCTGTGTGTCCTTGGAGCCTAAGTTTTGCAGCAAATGGTGGGGGATCTTGGTGCAAAGTGCATCAGGAGGTTCCCACCACTGCGCCGCTGCACCTTCTGGTCGAAAGGCGACCACTCGGAGTTCCGGCGACGGCGTCCGGCTCCTCTGTTTCCTCTTGGCAGCCGAGCCATATGGGAGGCAGTTTAGCAGGTTCTAAGTCTGGTACTTCAACTGTCTACCTCCGGTTATGCGCTGGTGATGTTGTAGCCATTCCTCCGCCCCAAGTGGTTTTGTCCCCGGTGGTGGGCGATCAGGCCAGGACCGAAGACGGCGAAGAGGACTCGGTTGCTTTTCGGTTTTGTTGTCTGGGGTCCTATCTACAAAAATGTCCGGCCTGGATTGTAATTTTCTCTTTCTGTTGGGCCTTTATGTAAGATGTTGCATGCTTATCTAATATAAGTCTGGGTCCTTCGGGGCCCTTCTTGTGTTCAAAAAAAAGGAATTTGTTAGAATCTGAGTGCCATGTGGGCATCATCATGTGTGTGGGCATTGGAGATTTCGTCCACATGCCCCGCAGCACGTGGTTTGCCAGCTGCGATGTATAGGCGAACTAGTTTCTGCCCACACATCCACCACCTAGTCCACGTGTGTGTGGGCGAACTGCTTTTCGCCCACACAACGCTCGTACGTTGTTGGATGGCAACTGCAGTTGCGCGTACGTGGCAACTAGGTAAACACACATGGCAACTATGATTCGTTGCTAGACGGCAATTGCAGTTGCGCGTACATGGCAACCAAATAAACATACATGGCAATTATAGCTGGACCACACGTGGCAACTAAGTAAACACACATGGCAACTATTGTTCAACCATATGTGGCAAGTAGTTAATCACAAACAGCAACTATGGTTTGACTACACACGGCAACTACCATAAATTAGACATGGCAACTATAGTTAACCAAAATAGAGGGAGTTGCCATGCTTTTACAACTATATTTGCCATCCCAGATAACTACATTTGCCATCCTGGATGGCAACTAAATCGTCATCCCACGGGTACCTAACGTAGATGTGTCAGGACGTGTGGGCATATTTGCTTTGTGTCACACGCGCGGGGTGGAGATGAGTAGTACTTGTTGGGCGTGTGGCACAAAGTAGCTATGCCCATACGTGTGGGCAATTCTAATGTTCGCCCACACATAGCCCGTGTGAGCTGCCTTCTGATTATGTCACACAGGACGTGTGGGCGGATTTTTAATATGTCACATGTGTGGAAATTATCAGGACCCTAAAATTAATTACCAAAGCAATCACGTAGAGAAATCCTTATAGCAGACGCTAAATAAAATAAGTTGGAGAAAAATATCTTATTATGTGTACTTTCCATTTATCTCCAACCGAAATATCTCCTTTCTTTCCAAACCGAAAACACCTTGGTACTTATACGTCTCTAACCTCGACTGTATCTGTCTCCAGCACATAATTCTGAACAACCAAACTAGTAACATCCCGAGGAACAGCAACACTAGCAAGCATGTTAATGGTCATATCATATACTCACCCGTATGAATTCACAGACGCATATCCTATCCTTATGAGCACCTCAAAAAGACTGAGCCGGCGTATTTTCTTGAGATTTACGAAGTCGCCGTAGATGCCTCGTAGTCAACGAAAACGTCTCCTCCCACTGAAAGCGTATCGCCAGAAATTTTGAAATAAATTCAGAAATAAATGCGAGCACAAGAATTTGAACCCTGATAAAGCGTGTTAATGAATAGCACTATCCTTCTAACACTAGTAGAAAACAGGGCTTTGGTTCAGGCCGGGTCAGCCCATTAGTCCCGGTTCAGTCAAGAACCGGGACTAATGTGAGCATTTATCCCGGTTCGTGCGGCTAAGGCATTAGTCCCGGTTCACCTGGGCCTTTTAGTCCCGGTTCATGCCACGAACCGGGACTAAAGGGTGCGATGCCCATTAGTTCCGGTTGGTGGCACCAACCGGGACTAAAGGTTAGACCTTTAGTACCCCGGGACTAAAGGTTAGACCTTTAGTACCGATTGGTGCCACCAACCGGTACTAATGGGTTTTGAGGCATTAGTACCGGTTCATGGCACGAACCGGTACTAAAGGTCCCATTTTCAAACTCCCCCCTTCCCCTGTGGACCGCCTTTTCAGTTTTAGAAAAAACAAAAGAAAATGATGGAAATGTCAAAAAAAATAAAATAAAATAAGTTTCCCATGTGATATGTGGTCTACTTGTTGGGAAAATTTACAAATATAAATTTCGACTTTATTTGCAAAATCTCTCTGGAATTTGTAAAATGGGCATAACTTTTGCATACGAACTCGGATTAAAAAGTTTTTTATATGAAAAATCATCTACTTGAAAAGTTACATCCGAATTTAACCGGGGGAATCCCGTTAAACATTTTCAAAATCCTCAAAAACCTAACAGAAAAAAGTTACGGGGCTTTTAAGATCTAGAGTGGAAAAAATCGAAAAAATTACTAGTCAAATCTGGTCAAACAGTGGTCAAACTGTCGTCAAACAATGGTCAAACTAATTATTCTAGAATATTAGTGTTACTAAATAATTATTTTAGTTATTTTGAATTTTGGTCAAATCTGGTCAAACTGTGGTCAAACAATGGTCAAACTAATTATTCAAGAAATATTAGTGTTACTAAATAATTATTGTTTTTTAAAACAATAGTTTCAAACTCAAAGAGTGAAATGTGTCACTTCATGCTCAAGCAAAATTCATAAAGGTTAATAGGATTGACATCTTACTATTGTCAGGAAAACAACAAGTGCAGACTTGGAAACGAGAGAGAATAGAACCCGGAAGTTAAGCATGCTCAGGCGGGGGGAGTGGGAGGATGGGTGACCGTTCGGGAAGTTAGATGATTTGGAATGATGAGGGGTGATTAGAGGATAAATTAAGCAGTGATGAGGGGTGGTGATTAATCACTGAGGGATTGGAAGGAGCTGGTTAATCACTTATGGGGGAGTGGAAGGAGCTGGTTAATCACTGAGGGATACAAATACCAGTACCACTGACGTTTAATCAACGATGGCTGCAAAAACCGTGGCGTAGCACCAAAACATCGATCCATTTGGTGACCCAAGCAAAGCATGGTTTATGTACGTATGTTATATATATGATGACGTGGCCTTCTTTGAGCGCTCCGATGAGTTGTAGCCCCGACGCGAGACATGCACTTAAGCACATGTGAGGTTAAACAGCGGAGATCGATCAGGTTTATGCTGATGCTTTGCAGCCTTCGTCACCACTCACCAGCTACCCCGCATTGCACACAAAGCCTACTACACATACATAAAGGCACGCATTTGCACAGCGAGGCGGCAGGTCATGATCTGCGCCATCATTTCAGACATGAACAATGAACAAAAGGAAAGAAGTCCACATCACCCCCGGGTTTCAGAAACCAACTAATCCACCCCCTCGCCTCTAAAACCGGTTAATTAACCCCCTGAGAGCTCTGATACCAGCCAAATTACCTCTGATCCCAATTCGAGTGGTATTCGCAGGTGGTTTTGCTTGCGTGGCTCTCCACGATTGCCATGTCGGCTTGGTAGGATGGGTCTCGGACTTAACTGCTCCTCCGGTTTGTTTGGGCCTCGTTCCATTCTTTCCTTTCAATGAGACGGCGGCGGGGCAAGATGTGATGATCGCCGCTTGAGGAGAGCAGTGGGACTACTCCAGGTTAGGCGCTTAGCTCCTCCAAGCCCATCACACACGTCCTTCTCTGTGTGAGCCATGCATTGAAACTGACGCCTGCAACGACCCTTTCTGAATTTAGGTGTCACACGCCTACCTAGATAGTCCTAGATCAGTCCGGCGATTAGTACTAGTGCGTGTTTAGTTAATGTGTGTATAGCGTGATTATCTCTATGCACTTGTACAGTCTAGGTTGTGAAGATTTTAAAGCAGTTTTTTTCAAATTCAGAAGATACGACTTGGCTCCCTTCAGGCCACTGCCATTTTCCAAGTTTTTGATTTTTGCTCCATGACTAATCTGGACTGACATCTTAGTATTCTTTTCATGGTACTTGTGTGATCATAATTAAACAACTAGCCGGCTGGTGAGCTACAATACACATTGAAACAGCTCCTCTCCAATCAACAGTTTTGTTTCAAACACTTGCTAGAATTAACAATCGATGACCCAGGTTGATGCCTGCCTGCAGGTATTCAAGAAGTAATCAACTTCTGCTAAATGCCCTGAGTATTCCAGGCTGCATGCATACCTTTAGCATGAGCAGGACCGGAGCTTCTTAAATTTTAAAATAAACTAAACTCGTATCAACTCTGTTACGTATGTTTTAGAAACGTGCAAGTATTCAGAAGCAAATAATAATTTGTGCTGCTAAACTCATTTTAACAGAATGATTTTATGATTGACATCAATTTAGAGGTTTGATTGTTGAAACGGTTTATATCCAGAGGGCTTATATATGTGTAATTTCTCGCGGGTTTGATTGCATAGGGATTCAATCTTTTATATGTGCGGACAGCTTATATATGTGTTGTATTTTGTTGTTATTTCGCAGATATGAAACCACTTGGTTACCTATTTGGTCGGCAAGCAGAACAGGGGAGGGACAGCAGGCAAAACAACAAGAGGAACAATGTCCAGAAGAGAAGCAAAATTCAGAGGAATGAAGAGGAGATGCAGAGGAGATACATGAGGTAGGTGAAGATGCACATGTATTTCATCGGCCCCAGAAGTTGCCAGTGTGTAGAAAGACTGTGAAGGAAATCAAAGGTGGCGGAAAGAAAAAGAAACATAGGAGGCGAAGATGGCGGAAAGAAAAAGAAACATAGGAGGCGAAGATGAATCCACAAACTGTGATAGTGATTATGAGGTTGATTTAGAAGAATAAGACAATAGTTCTGCTGATGATGAAGAAGCAATTGAATTCAGAAAATATGCAAGGGAACTTAAGAACAAGGTCAGGAACAAAATGCTTGGAGAAGAGGATGAAAAAGCAGTTGATGTGCCAGAGGATTTCCTTGTCCCAGAGGATTGCAAGCATGATGTTGGTGATGGTGATGTGACACCCTATTTTGACAGTGCAGATGATTTATCTTACGATGAAGCAAGTGATGGGAATGACATGCCTAAGAAGAAGAAGACAGATCACAAAGTTTATGATAGCACTTCTGAAATTCCTTTATTCTCTGTTGGTATGGCCTTCCATGACAGTAGGGAGTACATTTCCTAAAAAAAATGCTTTCTTAGAATTCTCTAGTTCTCAACTAAACTGGGACAAAAACACCAACAAGAACTCCAAGACAAGCTTGCGTCGTTGTTAAACCGAGCCATGACAAGGTGGTCCATGTCGATGGCGTTTCCATGTCCCCGGAGATGGAT